>NW_007249320.1:0-27614 GCF_000164805.1 Carlito syrichta | reverse complement strand
AGGACTGGATTAAAATAATGTGGTACATATACACGATGGAATACTATGCAGCCATAAAAAAGAACAAAATCATGAATTTCGCAACAACCTGGCTAGAACTAGAATCTATAATACTGAGTGACCTCTCACAGAAATAAAGATCTGAGTATCACATGCTCTCACTCATATAGTGGACTTTGAACACCAATGTAATACTATAAGAAAATGAGTGACAGTGTTGGGAAACTATGGGGGGGGATCAGAAGGGAGATGGCATTAACAGTAGTAAATATCTGTCTGGGGACAGGAAGACACCTCTTATCAGCAAGGGTGCCTGAAAGAAGTATATTTGTATACCTAACCCTTAACTGTACCCCACAATATCATAATAAAAAATATTGATTAAAAAAAGAAAAAAAGAAAAAAAAGAAAAAGTAGACAAGTTGAATATAGAAAAATGAGATATTTCTGTACAAATAAGCATACCAATAATATATGAAAAAGCCACAAGCTACCCCAATAAACATACCATAAATATATGAGAAAGCTACAAACTACACTGAAAAAGGAAAGCAGGGACTCAAAGAGCTATTTGCACACCCAAATTCTCAGCAGCATTATTCATAACAACCAAAAAGTGAAACCAACATGTGTCTGTGAACAAATGAATGGTATATAAAATTTAAAAAAGAAAGAAAATAAAAAGCTGGCAAGCAAAGGAGTGAAATCAGCTGGTGCAATGAAAAATGGCAAGCCTTCACTCAATTTTCTGATCTAAACCAATTCATGGATGCCTAAATCCTATTAATTAAAAATCATACTGGGTGCCCTTGAGGTAGAAGTCTCCAAATCTTCTCCAAGGGACCAGTAGTCATTCAGCCACACACTGGGGTAAATAAGAAAAAGACTTTTTGTGGTGTCTGGGAGCAGCATATGAGCTGACACTGTAAGAGGGTACCTTAAATGCTATCTAGTTTTTCCAGCTGGAATGGACATACAGAGACCAGGGGATACAGTACTGCCCCAAGTCTTTCCCACTATGTATAAAGCAATGATTTCCAAAATTTGTTACCCATTAAAATCACATGAAGAGCTTGTAAAATCCTGATACCCAGGTTATACTCCATGCTACCCAGATCTTCCAAGTTAATGTGGAGCTCAAGGATCAGTTTTCTTAAAATTCCTCATAGTTATTTCTTTGGTCTCTCAGAGCATAATGGCACGACTGTCGTTAGCAGCTCTTAGAACCCTCATTCATTTCCTTGTCTACAGAGTAGGAGTTGTGATAATAAACAGGTTTAGAGTAAACCCCTTACACTATTCTTCCAACCTCACAGTGAGTAAGAATTGGCAAATACTTTGAATGCCATGGTGAAAGTCATTTATGCCTCAGGGTGGAAGGAAAAGCCACATAAAGTTTCAGAGTATGCAATATCAGTGGTTTAGGGGAATTAAATTGTTTGGAAAACATTCTAAGAAATTCCCTCAAAGGCAAAGGACCAGTTGTTACTCTTTGTTACCTTCTTACCACTAAGAAAGAAGCATAACACTTAGTGAAGATCTTTGGATTATTTTCATCATTTTTATGGAAGTATACCATAAAAATGGACATCATTGGAAAAAAATGGCTTCTGGTATACTGCCAGGCTCTAGTAGGCACTTAGTACCTCAGGATGCGGCATTGATGAACTATGGGACTAGAGCTCCTCATCATGAATTGGGTATTTTACCATATACTAAGTCAGGAACTGCTGCAATTCATTATATAGTGGAAATAGCTCATTCAAAATCAGGCCACAGCAGACCCAGCAACAAAAAAAAGAAGCCATAGGAATTGATAGTTTAGATTCCTGTGGCACCTGCCTTGTTTAAAATGATGTTTCTCACTAAATTCACACATATTTCAAAATATTGACTAAGAAGGAAGAATCTCACACCTGTATTAAAGCTGGGCCTATTAGACATATGTATACTTGCCAAAAAAGAATCGCTGCCACATGACATCCCACTTAAAGTAGACTTCAAAGGTGAAGATGGAAGGAAATTTTCCCCATGAACAGAGCTAAAAAAAGTGTGCTTGGTTTTTCTATTTGAATGGAGAGAGAAATAACTGAAATACATATATATAGGAACTACAGGCAGTACAAGTGTGTTGACTGGATGGTTGATCATGGTATAGGAAGGAGAAAGATTGGAACATTAGAAACAATTTTAGAGAAGTCATGTGTATGGACCTATGGGAGTGACTTCTACACCCACTCTGTCTCATCATATCCTCTAGAAAGAATTTAAAGAGGAAGCACTCGACTACATTACTAGAAAACTGAGCTCATGAACCAAGGAACCGTGAAGTCAGGAAAGGACACCATGAATGTGCACCAAAACCAGGGTGCCCTCCGGCCAAACATGATCTCTCTAGAGCAGGGGTCCCCAACTCCCAGGCCAAAGACTGGTACTGGTCCATGGCCTGTTAGAAACTGGACTGCACAGCAAGAGTTGAGCGGCAGGCAAGTGAGTGAAGCTTCATCTGTATTTACAGCTGTTTCCCATCACTCACATTACCACCTTAGCTCTGTCTTCTGTCGGATCCACAGCATTAGATTCTCGTAGGAGTGTGAACCCTATTGTGAACCGCACATGCCAAGGATCTAGGTTGTGTGCTCCTTCTGAGAATCTAATACCAGATGATCTGAGGTGGACCTGAGGTGGTGAGTGGCTACAAATACAGATTAACGTTAGCAGTGAGGTTTGACGATACAGAGGCCATAATAAATCAATTGTTTGCAGATTCATATCAAAACCACGTGGTTCAAAACCACATGATTCATATCAAAACCACATATCAAAACACACATAGTGTGTTGATGTACTTAAATTGTACAGCTGCATCTGGTGACAGGTTTTAAGTCAGAATCTAACATTTTAATCTGCGTGTGGCCTCCCCATTATTTTATTTACCACTTCTGTCCATGCCTCTTTTTTATGGCGAGTTATATAGTTATTTCATTATATATTAAATATACTAATAACAGAAATAAAGTATAAAATAAGTCTTGTGCCCTCAAATCATCTCAAAACCATACCCACCCCCAGTACATAGAAAAATTGTCTTCCACAAAACTGGTCCCTGATGCCAGAAAAGTTGGGGACCGCTGCTCTGCAGCCACTGCCAAATGTAAAATCTTCCAACAAATACTGAGGCTAAGCCCTCTAAATGACAGCATCTCTTGAAGAGAAGATGAAGTTGGTTGATGGTAAGTTGATTATCATGGAACTCTACTACCCTGCAAGGGTAGTGAATTATCCTTACCAGAACTAATAGCAGCTCTAAATATGGGTTTGCCTTACCATCCACAGACTTACAAAATGCCTGATTTACCAACATGCTATCCCTCACAGTACTCTTAAACAAAAGGATTCATTATCAAGAGACTGCCTGACTAGACATGGCACAGTACCCACTGGCCTGGCCATGTAAAACTTCATTTGGAAGCAGCCAGCCTAAAAGAATAGTGAAATGGCCAATTAAAGTCTTAACTTTGGAAGCCTTAAGGAGTCTTCTTGAGAACCGAACTCTGGGGTTTGGATGTTGTGCTCCAGAATGGAGCATCCATGCTGAGCCCAGAGCTGATACATGGTCACGATTGCCAGATGATGACAGTTGCTACAGCAGATGAGTCTGAGACCAAGGGATGCAGCAGATGAAGTTTACTCACCACCATTTTCAATAAGCCCAGTTGCAGAACATATATTTCCCATTTCTGAACATGTAGGCCCTGCCAAACCAGATGCCTGGTCTCCGGGGGAATCACTTCCACTAGGGCATGCAGTATGGCTTCGATGGATCTAAAGCTATGACTACTACCCGGTCATTTCAGGCCAGTGGATCAGCAGACAAGGAGCAATTGCTAAACTGTTACGGGTAACTGCTTCATGTTGGAGACAGGAAAGAGTACATCTGGAACACAGGAGAGCCACTGAAACAGTTCTGGGCACTCTATGTCCAGTGATAACTAGATTTAGGCAATTGCAGCAATTCTAAAAACAAAAAATGTGAGGCAAATAAGGGCTCCGTCCCTCAGGAATCAAGGTGTGGGTCACTCTACAAGGTAAGCAACCTAAACCATGAGAAAACTGAATGAGAGTGGGATATGTCAGATGGTGAAGCAGAGGCATAATGCATATAGATTATTATCTTAGAACGAATTTCATCTTAAGGGGCTACAACTTGTTCCACAAATTCTAAGTCTTTTATGGAGATTGCAGCTCGTTGCCACATGAATAAGTAGTGAGATGCTTGACTAATAAGAGACACAAAAATATCTGAGCTATGTCAGTGATGAGTCCCTTCTTTTACCCAGGCCCTTGCTGTAGAAACCAACTTTATATAGGTGTAATCTGGTAGAGACTTGTCTTAGCCTCATTGTCCTTCAGCTCTAAATCATAGCAGAAAATGTCTATGGCATCCTGCTTAGCACTCACACATGCATATTCTACAGGCCTGTGGGTAACTAATGGAGACCCTTGACAACAGGGGATAGGATGCAGTGAAGAGATGTCCCCCACTCAGTCCTCGGGAGGCACATCCTATTCATCTTCTCAGAAGTCCTATTAAGTTTGAGTCCTAGTTGTCCACACAGCATAACCATTTAGGTAACAGACGCTTGGTATTAAAATGTAGGCCTTATTCTTTTTCAGGTACGGTGAGGCCAACAGATTAAGGGAAAACTTCCACTGAAAAGACAATGTGTTACGGTTCCCAAGACAAGAGGGTACACTGCACCGTGCAGGGCCACACAGGAAGCACCAGAGTTTGTCAGGTAGGTTGTTGCTGTTGTTGGTTTTTTGTTGTTGTTTTAGGAAGGAATGGCAAGGCAGAATAAGCAGGCTAAAAAGGTTTAGGATTGACTAGCTTAAACAATTTCAGCGGGCTTCTGGGTTTAGGAGCTGATATCTATAATGGAATACCTATGGCAAAGGAATATGGGCTTGGAGTGTAAGAGCCCAATAAATGAGGCAGTTTAAGAAGTTGAGGGTGTGGATGCTGGATTTATTTGTTTGCATATGAAAAGAAAGCTCTCAGGAGACCTATGCCAGCTACACCCGGTAATAGGCTAACTCTGGGAAGAGCAATCCCTCCAGGGTCCAGCAAGGGCCCTGATGTCAAAACATAAACAGGCATAATTCACTCTGGTATTTGCTGTCCCTCCTTCTCTGCTTCATTCTTTGCAGGTTTCATTCCTATTCCCTGAAGTTGTTTTACAGTTAAGTTAACTTTAGACCCACTCTAGTCTCATGTATTGCTTTCAGAAAGGGGATGTGTGGAAAGAGAAAGGGATGAGAGGTGAGTAAAGCCCAGGCTAAAAAAAAAAAAAAAAAAATCGAATCCACTTATTCACCTTTTAGATTGCACTGCAATGTCTTAGATTTTGACTCTATGCATATTCAACAGATTCAATGACTGTGGCTGTATGGTTTGCCTGTTGCATTTCTAAAGAGAAGTGATTTGTGAAAGTAAAAATGCTATAAGCAGAGAAAAACAGTTCTGGCCCAGAAGATGGTTCTGAGAAATTAAAGAGTTGTAGTGTTTGCTTGTTTGATCGAATGATTATTTTTATGGATATGGACAACTGGAGAAACCTCTCCTTGATTACTGGTAAAGTCAAATGTAAAAACATGTAAATAAAAGCTAAATCTTATATAGAGTTTGATGAAAGAAAAGACAAAAATAAAGAATGTAACCAAGTATATCAGACATTCTCTTAGACATTTCTCGGAAATATTGTGTCTTTTTCTTCATCAAGAACCAAAGGAATTATTTGGGTAGTTGAGCACTAGGGACCTCTTTGGGCATATGTGAATGTTACTTGATTCTTGATTTTCCTTCCTCAAAACCCTGTGATGGCAATCCCATTATGGCAGGAGGAAAAGCAATACCCATTCTATGTTACCTAACATCAGAGATTGTGAACAGAACTCCTCTTCTCTCCAGAATATAGCTTGGTTTTTCATCTTCTCTGCGTACATCCTTCTAGGCAGTTTCCTTCTGCAGCCTTTTCACAGACTGACTTGGAAAATGGAAAACAATCAAAGACTGCATATAAGAAGCTTATTACATGACCTTTATTTATTTTTTAATTACTGAAAACATTTAAGAATTAAATATAAAGAAATGTTATATTATTGTAATGGCTTAAAGAAATGGAGAAAGAAAAGATCTATACTAGATTAACTACCCTTTATGTCAGAATGGGAAATTCTTTGGCACAAGTCATCCATTTTCCCCTTTCTGAGATTTCCCTGTGTACTTTCTTATGGGTCTGAATTTGGAAATCCAAATACATCAGGGACTAAATTACTTAGAAATTACCCTGAATACCAGATTAGTGAGATTATCTAAAAATAACTGAGGTAATGTAATGCAGAAGGTAACTAATGACCTGTAAATGCAGGTTCCTCTATAACTCTCCCTATAGGGAGTACTTAATGTTTCTCAAATGGCTTCCATGGGAACTGGATGGTTCAGAGGAACTGGTAATAGGAGATGATACAGTAATTTTGCCATTATGTCCCGACTTGAACAACATACAAACAAATCGTTTCTCTAAATGAATACATTCATAAATACGTAAGAAATGCATCAAATTCTGATAACAACCTGAAAATCTATGTTCCTCATCACTTCTCTGGCTTACTTGTCAGAATCCATTTTGCAGAGCACATAGAATCATCTTTTGCTTTTGCCTTTCTGCAATAATAGGCTCTGCTATCATTGCAGTGTAAACTGCCATTGCCAGCAAAAGTTAATCAGAAGTTTTCTCTTCATTTGTACCTATTTCAGTTGGCCCTTATATAGATAATCAAGTAATTTAGGAACTAACACAGAGAACAGAAGACAAGAGGATAAAGAAGATTTACTACAAGGTGCAATTCTATAAGAGAACAACAAGAGAAAAAAATAGAGCTGAAAGGGAATTTATAATTGCTTACCACCAAGCTCTTTATTCATCACAGACGTACAACATGAAACAGAGATGGGTTAAATTGTCTTGCTACAGGGAAAGTACCTAAGAAAAAGCAGAGGTTTGGGTCTTGCCCCCTTCTCACGAGTGCTCTGCCCTCTCCAGTAAACTGCCTCCCCTCAAAATGTGTTAGGAAAAAAATCTTAGGATCTTGCTACAAATTGCTGAACAGAGGGTGTAATCACGGCAGACAAACCAACCAGGACAAAGCAGGTAGTAACTAAACTTTTGTCTTAAAATTGGTCATGCAGCCCCATATCTGTACCCATAACTGTATAGCACTAATTAAGAATTGAAAAATTACAGGCAAGCAGCATTGCTCTCTCAATATTTATTTTACCCAATGCTATGCAGAAAAGAAAATGAAGAGAAAAGAAAAATAACAATTCTAGCTAGTAATTTGATCATACTTGCTAATCACACTAGCTACTCTGGCATTTTATAATTGCGGAAGTTTTAAGAGACTTGTCTGAAAGTATCATCAAACAGGTCTATTTAGTGTCTGTGAATGTAAATCAAAGGACAGTGTATGAAAATAGAGGAAAAAGGGATTACTCTTCCACGGAAAGACTCCCAGAATTATTCATGGTCTTATGTATTAGAAATAACATAGCCTTTGGAATCAGGTAGGCTTTTTGCTACTACTCTTTACCAGCTATGAGCCTCAAATCTTGACTTAAGCAATCTCAGCTATCACAAGGGTACTTGCTGTCTGAATTAAATGGGATAATATATTTAAAGTCAATACCAGAAGATATATACTTAATAAATGGCAATTATGATCAATTTTTTATTTTATTAAGAAAAGTTTCAAGACTGGGCACAGTGACTCACGCCTGTAATCCCAGCACTTTGGGAGACTGAGGTGGAAAGATTGCTTGAGCCCAGAAGTTTGAGATCAGCCTAGGAAACAGAGAGACCTCATCTCTACAAAAATAAGTTTTTAAATTAGCTAGGTATGGTCGCACACATCTGAAGTCCCAGGCACTTGGGAGACTGAGATAGGAGGATTGCTTGAGCCCAGGTGTTTGAGGCTGTGGGAGCCACGATCATGTCACTATACTACAACCTGGGCGACAGAGTGAGCCCCCCATTCCACTGGGAAAAAAAAAGATTCAAATCCATATAAAAATAGTATAATATATCACTATGTTTCAATCAACCAGCTTCAATAATTAAAAGACTTATGGCCAATCGTATTTCATCCATATCTGCATCCATACCCTGTATTATGTAGAAACAAATTCTAGACATTATTTTTCATCTTTAAATAGTTCAGTATGCAGCTCTGAAAGATAAAATTTTTTCATAATGTAACACAACCAAAAATCATTACCACATTCCCCAAGTAATAATAATATTATCAAATGTCTAATCAATTTCCAAATTGTCTTATGAATATTATAATTGACTTTATATTTCCCAGCTTATTTGAATCAGGATCCAAATAAGCTGGTTGATATGTGATGATGATGATGTTGATGATGATAAGTTTGCTAGCATTGACTGGTCTGATTTTGCAATTAAAATAACCTCTATAAGTAATATGACATCGCTACAGGATTCTAAAGTGAAAGAATATATTATATAACTAATAAATCCATCAAAATCTCCTTTTTCTTCAAAAAATGATAAATTTAACCCATGGCAAAAGTCCCCATCACGATTCCTCTGCCAAACTCATTCTGCTCTTTCTCTTAGTTTGCTTTATGAACAGATACTCTAGAGTCACAAAGACATAGGTCTGTATAGTATAGGGTAGGAACAGGAGAGATATGAGTTGGGGGTTTGGTGATGCTGGCATTTTGAGAGAACAGGACAGAGTTTGTTTTGCTGCTTCTGTTTTTGGCATCTATATGTGGTAGTAACACATTTTCTCCTCCTATCTTTGTGTTCAGCAACAATGGTGTTCCTACCAACAGGTTTTACAAACCCTGATATTCTCTAGAGATGTCATAATTCATAAAGAGCAGCCAAACAAGGAAATAGTTCATGTCTTTGTCTTGGGTTTGGGATAGACTACTAAAATGTACTGATAACCGGTAAGTTATAATGGGAGAGAATTAGGGAGATAATATGCAAACTCAGAAGCATACAATCAATAAGGCTAGTAGAGACTGGCTCTTTTCTCTTTCCCCCATGACCCTCTAAGTAAGCTTGGTTTTATTTATGAATAATAAAGCAATCTTTGCAATTAATTTTTGCCTCCCTAGTGCACATATAATATATATAAATATATGTATGTATACACACATATATTTGTATATATATTGTTTGCTTTTAAATGGATATGAGTGAGACTATATGCAAGGAGATAAGAAAACATACTTCCAGCTATCCACCGCGTCTAAAGTGATGTGGTTAAAAGTATTAAGAAGAAAGGTGTCTGCAACTGAGCTGAAGAAACAGATGGAAAAATCAGATACAAGATGTGTTTGTTATTTCTTTGTTATTCCATAAGTCACTAATCTGTAAGCGTTGACAAATATGTTCTTAAATATTTGTATTGCATTATAGATTAAAATGTCAATCCATGTTGAATAATAACTAGAATCATAATACTCAAATAAGCTAAAAATTATGTTCCATTTTCACTGAAGTTGATCCAGACCCAGTTGAATTATGCCATATGTAAGATGTTACTTAGATCACACAATTGTTTAAGCAAAGCCTGAAAAGAGAGATTTTTCTCGGAAATAAACCATACATTTTTTAAAAGGGAAGTGAATTTACTTCAGATATAAATTTATTACTACACAACAATTTAATGATGGATTTAAATGACATTTGGGGAAAAACTGGGGAGAGATAATCAAATCAGAGGAAAGTTCTATTAGGATAAGGACCTTACTTTTAAAAATCATTAGAGTCATTCCAGCTTATGGTGTTCAAATAAACATTTTAGCATGATCTTTTCAGGGAAATATGAACTTCCACCAAATGACCAGAGTCCTGGAGACTAACACAGACACTCATCTGATTTGGCAAGGCAGACACTGATAAATCATTCCTAAAGATTTCCCCCCCTCCTTCCATATCTAATTCATCACCAGGCTCTACAGAGATTACTTCCTACATATTACTCAGTTATTCCTTTTCATCACTTCTGCTGCTAGTCTTTTTGTCCACACTACCTTAATCTCTCTCCACAGCTTCTCTACTGAGTCACGTAGATTCTCTACATTCCAGCCCGAGTTGACCTTTACAAAGGTATCTTTAAGCTTATTCTATCACCCACCTACCCACTCACATCTGTCCTTTCTCTTTAAAACCTTTCAGGCATCCAATTATTCTAAAAATCAGCTGACCTTTTGCCACACTGCCTCTTTCCTCCCAGTGCATCCCACTGCAAAGCCAATCCTCTAACTGAACCTGACACTTTCTTCATAAAGTCTTTGAATGTGCTCCTTGTTTACTCTCAATTACTTGCCTTTTTGCTTTTTTTTTCACGTTAACGTTTATTCATACTCCAGATTTCAGCTAAAACAAAACTTATTTGGGGTGCTTTCTCTAATCCTCCAGAACAGGTAAATTCCTATTGTTTATAAGCTGACAATACCAAGTAACTTCGTCATCATAGCACTTGTGACAGTTTGTGTTTATTCGCATGGTTATTTAATCACTAACTTCCCCCACTAAGAAATTCTTATTCCAGAAATAGTAGAAAGTGTATCTCGTTTTCTCACCTTTATATCCCAACACCTAACAAAATAACGATATATAATTAAATGCCTAGATGAATGTGTTCCTTCTCATAGTGAACATGAGTAAAATAACTATTACATTTAATATGTTGAAGGAAATTTTATAGACACAGCAAAGCAACTGTAATTCATTAAGATGGTTCCATGACTTGTTAGAAGCACACATATACAAAGCAACATAACCAATGAGCTACGATTTGTAGAACCTCTATTTTGTGGTCAGTATTATGGAAAACATGATGAGGGGCTTTAATATTCATTTGACTTAAAGTATAATTTGGCTTCAGCAAAATCCATTATTTATTGTGTATGTTTGAGGAATGAATGAGTGCTGTGCGGACAGCAGACCTCAAACAAAGGCAAGGCCCCAAGCAAAGGCGAGGTCCTGCTTGGTTGTTCTGCACCCGCCAAAAAACAAGAGATACCGCGTGCTACATGAACGGTGTCTCAAAGTCCACACATCCGGACACAAATAATACAGATGAAGTCTTGGCAACAAGATAACCACGGAACAGCTTGTTGTTTAGATAACAACAAAATTCCATGATAACACCCTCATAGACCTTAAACCCCTCCCAACTTTCTTTATGCTTGATTATAAAATAAACATTCTGAGTTAGTTCAGGGCCACTTTTCCATTAGAGGAAAGTGTTCCATCTAGCCCCAACTTTTCTTTGTATCTTTATGCCTGTGTCTTTCTTAATCTCTTGCTGCTCTCTCTCGGGACTCCAAGGCAGCCACATGGGCCGCAGCATGTATGGTTCTGAAAGTCTTGACAAACATATATAATTGTGTAATTTCCAGCCTAATGAAGATAAAGAACAATGCCATCACCCCTAGAATACCACCTCCACCCATTCCTGGTCATATGTAGTCCTTCTCAGATTAATAGACCTTGTCCACCATTGTTTTATTTTCTCTCTCTACCTAAAAGGTCATATAAAACATACAGATTGCAGCCTTTTAAGTTTGACTTCTTGTACTTAAAAATAATGCATTTTAGATTCATCCATTTTGTTGCACCCGACAATAATTCATCCTCTTTTCATTTATAGCTCAGTATCACTTGATTGTATGGATATACCACAGTTTGTTTATCCATTCCTAAGCTGAGTGACATATTTGTTATTTCCGCTTTATGACAATTGTGAATAACACTAGTCTAACCAGTCACGTAGCAGTTTTTGTGTGAACATTGATTTTCACTCCATTTGGGTAAATATCTAGAAGTGTGATTATAGGGTCATGTAGTAAGTGTACATTGACTTTGGAAGAAACTGCCAAAAGCATTTTCCAGAATGACTGTAATATGTTTTATTCTCATCAGAAATGTGTAAGTGTTTCATGTGTAAAAGTTGTTTCATGTCCTTGGCAAAACTTGGTATTAGCTATCTTTTTTTATTCGATCATTCTAGTAGGTACATAGTAGTATTCTGTTTTGGCTTTAGTTTGCATTTCTTCAATGCAAAATGATGTTGAGTATCTTTTTATGTTTGTGTTTTTTTAAATCATCTCTCTATCACTGATAAAATGTCTAAATGTCTGTTCAAGTCTTATGTCCATCTTTTATTGGGTTGTTTGCTTTCCTATTATTTAGTTGTAAAAGTGATTTATATATTCTGTATACCAGTTATTTTTCAGACATGTGATTTGCAAATATTTTCTTTTAACATGTGCTTGTCTTCTCATTCTCTTTACAGTGTTTCTGAAGAGCAAAATTTGTAATTTTGATAAAAACCAATTTATCCAAAATTTTAACTTATCATGCTTTTAGTGTAATAGCCAAAAAAACTTCATATAATGCAAGGTCAGAGATATTTTCTAATTTTTCTTCAAGACAACTTATAGTTTTGCATTTTACAATTAGGTCTTTAATTCAATCATGAGCCATTTGTACATAAATTATGAGTTTTGTGTTACATTTCTTTTTTTTCCTTTCATATATATGTCAAAACTTTTGGCACCATCTGTTCCAAAACATATTTTTCAACAATAAGTTGCATTTGTGACATTGTTGAAAATCAGTTGACTATGTCTGTTTGTGTCTATTTTCATGCTCTATTAATGTTTGACATTTTTGGTGCTATTGTAAATTGTTTTCAATTTCTTTTGCATTTTCATTTCCAATTTTTCAGTGTTCACATATAGAAAAATGAATGATTTTTATATGTTGTGTCGTTGTTCAAATCCTTTTATTTGTTAGAATATGATTTTGTTTAATTGTTTGAGATTATCTATAAAGAAAATCACGTTATTCACAATGACAATCTGTTTTATTTCTTTATTTCGTATCTGTGTAGCTTTTCTTTCTTTCTTTCTTTGCATTATGTTAGCTAAGAATGCCAATATAATGGTCAAGAGTCATGAAGTGAGTAAATATCTGTGCTTTGTTTCCAATCTTGGGCAAAGCTTTCAATCTTTTGCCATAAAGTATGATGTTAGCTGTAGGTTTTCCATAGATTCCTTTTATCAGACTAAGCAGTCACTTCTCTTTCTATTTTGCTGAGACTTTTGATCATGTATAGGTATTAAACATTGCCCACTGAATCTTAATTGTTGAATGTATGGGCATAGTGCCATCCATAGTATTTCTATACTAGTCTTTCAATAACTGTATGTCTTGTAGTGATGTCCTTTATTTTATTTCAGATATTTGTAATTTTTGTTTTAACTTTATTTTTGGGTAGTTCTGACTCCAGACTTATCCTTTCTATTTATCTTTTCAAATAACAAACTTTGAATTTTATTTTTTTCTTGACTTTCTGTTGTCAATTCTCTTCTAATCTCCTTTAATTTTTTTCTTCTGCTTCCAGAAATTTTAATTTTCTTTCCATTTTCAATTTTTATTCAGATGAGGCTTATGTCATTACTTTTTTTCTAATATAAATGTTTAATGCTATACCTTTTCTTGTAAGCACTGCAATAACTATCACAGGTAAGCTGTGTTTTCTTTTCCTTCAATTTATTATTTTTCTTATTCTTCATTATGATTGTCTCTTTGATGTGTGAACTTTAAAAACAGTTTTTTTTTCAGTTTTAAGTATTTGAGAATTTTCCCAAATATCTTCCTGCTACTTACTATATTCTGTTAAGAAAGTATACTTAGTATGAGTTAAATTATTTTGTTTTGATAAAGTCTTGTTTTGGGCCAAATATAGTCTGTCTTGCTCAATAACCCAAAGGTACTTGAAGAGAATGTATATTCTGCTATAGTTAGGTGAAGTGCACTGTAAATTTCAACTAGGTCAAACTGGTTGTTACTGTTTGATTTTCTACATCTATACTTATTTTCTGTTTGCTTCTTCTATTGAATGCTAAAGAAGGAGTATTGGAAGCTGCAAATGTTATTGTGGATTTACCTATTTCTTCTTTTAATTCTATCAATTTTTTTACTGTTTAGAAACTCTGTTGATACATGCATACACATGTATAATATTTGCTTTTTCCTTGCTATTTGAACACTATCATCATGAAATGTCCCTCTTTATCCTTGATACTATTTATTCCTTGTTCTGGGGTTACTTTATGTGACATTAATATAGCCAACACTCTTTATTCATGTTTGCATGACTTTACGGTTTTCCATTTTTACTTTTCCATACATACATTGAACATATGTGTTTGTATGTTTTCTTTTATATGGCATATAGTTTTACTATCTCTATTTAACATAGCAAACTCTTTTAATTGAAACATTTAGGCTACTTAAGTTTAAGGTAATTGTTGACATCATTGGAATAAAAATATAATCTTGTTAGTTACTTTCTATTTGTTTCATCATATCTTTGATCTTTTCTTTTTCTGCTTTTTTAAAAAAAATCTTTTTGTAGGATTCTAATTTATCTTAAGTTCTGGCTTATTTATTTTAAGTAGTTAAAAATGTTTTTAGTGGCTTAACCATAGCTTATAATATGCATCTTTAATTAATCAGACTATCTTATAATAATATTATATCACTTTATGTATAGTGTGTAGACATTACAGTGAAGGACTCCCTCCTATTCTTAGTGCAATTTTTGTCCTTCATTTTACTTCTACATATGCCAAAAGTCAAAGTGCATTGACACTATTTTTGCTTTTAGAAGTCAATCATCATCTATAGCAACTAAAAGTAAGAAAAATAAGATTTATATTTATCTTCATTTATGTACTTTCTATGTTTATTGCTTTGTATAGATCCAAATATTTGCCTACTGTCCTACTTCCTCTGCCTGAAGAACTTTCATTCATATTTTCTTAGAACAGGTACACTGCTAATAAACTTTTACTGTTTTTTTTAATCTCAAAACATTTTTATACATTCATTATTTTGAAAATAATTTCGCTGGATATAAAATTATAAGTTGATCATCATCTTATTTCTACAATTTAAAGATCCCAGTCCACTATAATCTTCTTGCCTAATTTCTCACAGAAGTTTGCTGTAATTCTTATATTTGTAACTTTCATGGCATGTGAGTTTTTTTCCTTTTTTTAATCTTTGACTTCCAACAGTTTGATCTCTCTTTCTTTTTAAAAATTGATGTTGCTTAACATTCTCTGAGCTTATGTGTGTGATGTGTTGGGATTCTTTTAAAATTTCTAAAAATATAGTTATCTCTTCAAATATATATTTTATAATATTCTTTCTCCCTTCTCCTTTAAGGATTCCTCACAGACATATATTGGACCATTTGATATTGCCTCACATCTCTTGGAATCTCTCTCTCTCTCTCTCTTCCTGTCTCTTTTTCTTTTTTTTTTTTTTTGCATTTTTTACTTTTTCTGAGTGTTTCAATTTTTTTAGATATAACTTGAAATTTACTAATTATTTCTTCAACTGTGTTAGATCTGCTGTTTAGCCTACTGAAAGTGTTGTTGTTATGATTTCTTCATTTCTAGTATTTTCATTATTTAAAATTCTTACGTATAGTTTTCATCAATCTGCTGAATTCCCCCATCTGAACAGGCATGCTGTCCACCTTTTCTACTAGAGACTTTAGCACATTCATTATGATTATTTTAAATTTCTTCTCTGGTATTTCCAACAACTGTGTTATATCTGAGCTTGATTCTGCTGATTACTTTGTCTCTCAACAGTATATATTTTTCTTCCCTCTTTAGGTATCTCATAATTTTTCATTGAAAGCTGGCATATCGTAAGACAGTAGAGATGAAAATAATTAACATTTATGCCTGGAAATGAGCCACCTCTCATAAATTTGTTTGTTTATTTATTGCTAGGATTTTTGTACAGAAGGGTGAATCTATCAGGGATTAAGCAGGGCTTAGTTTTGTTGTTACGGTTATAAGCCTCAGTACACCACAGCTTTCAGATTCTTCTAGTATCAAATTGTATTTCATGTAGGGCTGGTTTGCTAAAATGTTTTCTCACTGTTCTATCTCTGCCTTAGGTTCTTCTTTTGCATCTGTGCCTCAGAGAAAATCACTTTTCATGCCCTTGAACCCCTTCTGGCGATATTTGTTACTTAATGCTTGATAGCCTAGGAAAAGGAGGGAGAAAACATTCTCTCATTTTGTTTAGCCACAAGTCTTCTCCAGGTATTGTGTCCCTGAGATTATAAAGGGGTCCTTCCAGTGACCTTGCACTGCCCCCAGAAGAAGGAAATCGCTATCTGGGCCCAGGATATACGTTCTTGCCCCTTTCCTAGGGGAAGGAAACTTTTTAATCTAGAGGTAAAGGTTTTTTTTTATTTGTTTGTTTGTTTCTTCCCTGTCTTTTCTTTCCATCTGTCCCTAGCTACACACAGACTTCCACATACTTTACATGGAAGTCACAGGGAGACAAGGTTTTGCTCTTTCACAGACAACTCAAGATTATGTTTTCCATAGGGTTGATGAGGGAGATAATCTGGGTGGGACTTTATGCCGTTTCTGCAGTGACTACTCTTCCCCTTTTCCGGGCTTGTACAACAAAGGAGACTTTCTTGAGACTCACTTGCTGCAAATGTTACTTGTGAGCACTTAGTGAGATCTGTGAATTGCTCTTGGAACAGAAGCTACAGAGATTCTCTCACACTATTCCATACCTAACCTTTAGTAATTTATAAGAAAATTTAATTAAATTCTGCTGACTTGTATGTTGTTCAGCATCATCTCTAGGTAAACAAGTATCTGTCCCCCTCTCTCCTTGGGAATGCCTGTGTTTCATTAGATATTTTAACTTAAGTTTTTACCGTGCGATCTCAGCTCTTTGATGGAGTCATGAAAAGTTGTGATTTTGCAAATTATCTGCATCTTTATCGCTATAATCTTTAAAGCAAAACTTTTTTTAAGCTTTCTCTAACCTAAGCAGAAGCTAGAAGCTTCAACACATCAGCAAATATAAAAGATTAAAAAATGCATTTGGGGATATTTTATTTAAGAATGTAAGGCATAGGACAAATTAAATAATATCAGATAGCCTTATAGCAAGTATCAGATATAAATTACTGATTATAAGTAAAATGGGAATTCAGAAGTGAGAGATCAGGGAAATGATAGGCAGTATTACTTTTTTTTAAAGAGTTACTCATCATTTGGTCAGAATCTGAAAATTTTCGGAGTTTAAATTTGTGAACAACTTATATTTATCTAATAAAGAACAGATGTATTTTGAGAGAAAAATAGAACACCAGGTAATTTGCAGTTTAGTTTCATTATTTTTACCCATGTGTGAGCAAGAACAGCTAGCAATATGCTGTTAATTAGGCCACACATGTTATTCCTTTCCTGTCCTTCAAAATAAAAACAATAGTGTATAAAAAATGGGAAGACAGTCTGAATAAGGTTGAACAAAATGATTGTCATACTTGCAAATGCTAATTCATTAAGATTGTGGCAGACACCAAGGAGTACTAGTAAATGTAATTTTAGAAAGGGAATCTCAATGAAAACCATCGCTACTGCTATTCAGTTGCAGAAATTATGGTGAAAGTTTCTGAAAATTTCAATAATAAATACAAGATAATAATAATTATGGTAAGTAAATTTGTTAAAGGGTTTCAAAGTCTTAAGTCAAGAATGAATCATAATTCATCATTCAATTCCAGCAACACAGTGTTTGGAAAAGAGAGAAAGAAAAAAAAAGAAAAAAAAAAGAAGAAGAAAATGATCTACCTTTCTGTTTCTATGAGTCAGTAGCCAGTTATCAGAAATTCCATATGGGTAAAATCTTCATTTCACTATAGGTCAATATAGAAGAAAGAAAACATTTTTCTACAAAGGTCTATGTGGCTGTCAGATGGCAGCACATTAAATTGTTTGAAAAATCCACATCCTGGCATGTGAGTATTTTTCAAAGCTAACTATTCATAAAATGTTGACATATCATTACTGTAACTGTCAACAGACATGGATACTGGTATGATCACATGAAATTCTATTCTCGAAGAGACCAGAAATCACAAGACTACACTGAGAATTTTTAGAATGCTAGTACTCAGAACAGGAAAATGGTTAGATTTATCTAAATGTATAACAAGATGATTAAAAGAAACAGCTTCAAAATAAGAAATTTTGACATAGTCACTGAGTGATTCAAATTGTATCATAGATCGCTAGAAATTCCTAGTAATTATATTTGTCCTGCTCAATAAAGCATACAGCTTTGTAGACCACTTCATTTTTAAGTATTATGGGAAGTTTATATAAAACAACTGCATTAATCATGGCTCAAAATATTGATGCACAAGTTTTTTAAATGCTCTAGGGATATGAAATTTCGCACAGTTTATTTATGCCATATTAAGGTGGGGATTTAATATTTGCTCTTAAACATTCTGTGGAAATTTGATTTGAAGAACAGCATAAATTATAGAAACAGATTTTCCTCATTTATTCTCCAGTTAGTGATTGAAAAAAAATGCATTCAATTTAACAAATTTGTGGCACTTTAAAAATATTTTCAAGATGTCTATAAATAATGAACGATATCAAAGATTTAAAATAAATTGATAATTTTCTTCATTTTTTTAGTGGTTTATCTATCATCAACATTAATTGGAGCCGCCATATATTGAGCAATTATTTTGTTACAGGAAAAACAATTGAGATTTTGCATATGTTATTTGATGTTCAATGACATGCAGGAGATGAGTTCCAGTATTTCCCAAATAGAAAAAACATTGAAGAAGGTCGTCCACAGGATCTGAGAGACTACAGGCACACATCATATAGTTAGTCTCTTCCAGTGTTGGTGAGTCCAGTGGAAAACTGTCTGTACCTCCTTGCCCATTTTTCATTTTGCTTTTCTTGTCAGTTTACTGCTTAATTTCTGCAAATCTGTTACTCTTTCCTTTTATGAAAGAATTAAGTGCTAATCACCTAAAACATTCTCTGAATATACCCATTTGATTGATCCCCTTTGCATTCAGAATGGTCATATAGTTCATATGAGAAACTGTGGTTGAGAAAAGCCACTGGAAAAATAATGACATACATATTGGATCATTTGATCTTTCTTGATTCCAATTTGTGACTAGTGAGAATTATAAAGTTAAACCTCCATGTATGATTTCATTTAATAATGATTTCTCTAGTCTTCATTATAATTGATAATGGAGAATGCTTAGATTGAGGTAGTATGGGGGAGATTTAATAGCATTACTTCAGCCGGGTTCGGTGGCTCAGCCTGTAATCCCACGCCTTTGGGAGGCTGAGGTGAGTGGATTGCCTGAGCCCGCGGGTTCGAGACCCGCCTGGGCAGCGAGACCTCATCTCTACAATAAATCAAAAAATCAGCTGGGCGTGGTAGCACGCGCCTATAATTCCGGCTACTTGGAAGGCTGAGGCGGAAGGATCGCCGGAGCCCAGTGGGTCGAGGCTGCGGTGGCTGGGAGCGGCCACTGCACTCCAGTCTGGGCGACAGAGTGAGACTCCAACTCAAAAAAAAAAAAAAATAGCATTACTTCCTCTAGCCTATTTATATTACAGATGAGTTTAACTTATTAGTTATTTCTCTTATTATCATTGAAGTAAAGAGTAAAATATTATCTTGTCAATCATCAACATTTTTAGCCATGTTCTAAATATACCCAATGAAAAATGAACTGTAGGAAAAAAATGTATGTGTTTCAAAAGTGAGACGGTCAGAATATAAATTTCAGAATTTTTATTTTTACAAAGGCCACTTCGGTATTATTAAAAATGCAGATTCCTGGCTCCAAATCAGGAAACCATTTAGTAGTACTAAGGTGAGACCCAGTAATCTGCATTCCAATCAGTACACAGATGTTTCTACTGCTGGTCCTCAGTTTATTTTAAGAAATCTTGAACTCTTTTTTCTATCCCAACATACTAATGGATGTAATATCAGTAGCAGTAGGTTCTAGTCACCCACTTATTCTGATATGTCTTTGAATTCAAGGAAAGGTACCCATTAGCCTACCCCCTTTTGACTGATTGGTTATAAACTATAAAATAACAACTCACATTTTTATAAGTAAAATAAATAAGGTGGCTGTAATGACATGTGCCTTTAGTTTCAGCTGTTTGTAAGTTGAGGTGGGAAGATCATTTGAGTCCAAGAGTTGGAAATCAGCCTGGGCAACATAGCAAGACTCTGTCTTTAAAAAATAAAATAAAATAGACAATCTTTCAGTATGTCTCAGCACATTACTTTTATGGATTTTCTTTCTATACTCTTTTTTTTTAAGATGGATAAATATAGCAAATGCTAAATCTTAGAGTTAGAAAATGGCTTCAGCTATCACGCAGCAAATTCTTCTTTTCATGTGCAAAACTGAGGCAAAGAGTAAACAATTTGCTCAAGATTTCACATCAATTAGTCAAAATAAACTGCTACTCTATTTTTAAAGAGATTCATCTGAGTTCCATTTCTGGCCATAACAGAGCAACCGGTATTGGACTAACTTCACATCAAAACAACAGTAAAATTAAAGAGAATATTGAGGTATGTCTTTTTAGATGTTGTGCAATAGTTTCAAAAATAGCAATAATAATAATTATTCTGAACTTCTGTATAGGATGTTTCTCCCGCCACAAAACAGAGAAGAAAAACCCAGCCTAGTGGCAGCTTACTGAACTAAGGAGACAGATGTCAGAGTCATGGGTTGCCGGAGTGGCTAGAACTTAGAACATGAGGACTTCAGAAAAGGGAGCTATGAGGAAAAGAGCCCCTAGAAATCTGTGTGGTGAGTCACATGGTGGAGGGCTTAGCTGAACATGTACAGCACAAAATTCCACAAAGCCTAAAAGAGATCACATGCCACAGGACTGAGAATGGTCAAAGAGTCTATGCAGAGCTGGGAGATTTTGAAATTCTGTCCTTGTCAGAGCAGATATCCCAAGAAGCAGCTTGTGTGATCATGGGAGATCCCAAAAAGCTGTGCCTAAGAAGTAAGACTGTATTTACTGTATAGCCGGCAAGGGGCATGTTGTAGAACTAAGTTATAATTTCAAATAGACCCACTTTAAAAAATTAAAATAAGCACAACAGGTTTCAAAATTATTGCTCAATAGTTTAATTGCCTACCAAAACAAAATTTGATACCCTTTATAAGGAGACAATCCAGACTTGCTTGCTAAACAATATTATAATTTCCAGCATAAAATAAAAATTAATAGAGAATGAAGGAATGTAAAATATTATTCATAGTCAAGAGAAAAAGAGATAAATGGAAGACTCCAAGGTGTTCTAAGTGTTAAAATTAGAACACAAGAATGTTGGAACAGATATTGTAAATATATCCAGGGACATAAATGGATATATGGTCATAATTAATTAACAAATTAGGATATCAGCAGAAAAATTGATACTATCAAAAACAATGAAGGTGAAAATAATTGAAAAAATATATATATTGCTTGGAATTAACAACAGATCAGAGATGGCAAAAAAAAATCAGTAAATGTGAAGATTCTCTGATGGATGTTATATTAGTAGCAGTAGATTCTACTCACCCACTTATTCTGATATGTCTTTGAATCCAAGGAAAGATACCTACTAGCCTACCTCCATTCAATTTATGATTGTAAACTATAAAATAGCATTGTCCAAAACTCACATTTTTGTAAATAAAATGAACAAGGTGGATGCAGTGACATATAAAAATAAACCAGCATGAAAACACATATCAAAATGATTGAAATTAGGCCTATATGAAATAAATAGACATATGAAAATATCAAGTACAGTCCCAACAGGAAACTAGAGACAGTTAAGGATACATATTATAGTATCAAGAGAAATAACTAAAAAATGCAAAGAGGTATAACTAAAAAGGAAATAGAAGAAGAAAAATTTAATTTAAAAAATTTTATTAACTCTAAGTAAGAGAGGAAAATAGGAACAGAGGTATAACAGCAACAAATATATGACTGGGACAAAAAGCATACACTACAACAAAATGGTATAGAATGAAATTCAATGATATCAATCATTTATTACACATAAATAGGTTTCTATTAATAAGGATTGATTCATCATTAGTGAATCTATTAATACAATCAAGCACATTAATACATTTAAGAAGAAAAAAAATCGTATGCCTATCTCTATTGATGCTGTCAACCTTGGATAAATTCCAAGATCCACTTCTTATGAACAATTAAAAAATAGAAATTAAAAGGCACTTTCTTAATATTAATGTATGAATATCAATTATATATGATATAATATGGAAATATGAATTGATACATATGTAATATATTAGAATATATATGAATATATGCATATATTATATACATTCGACTATATATTAGTTTTGCAGAGTTTTCTCCAAATTGAGCTTACCCCTAGTTGCTTCAGATACTTCTCTGAGTGACAAGTGACTTATTATTTATGCTTATCCTGTATGCAATTTTCCCTCCAATTGAAGTTTTCCATTACAATAGATGGTAAAAAAAATTTGTCCTTTACTTTAGCAAAAGTGATCAATAATAATACCTCATCCCTACAAGGCATATAGATAAGTCTCAACTCAAAGACCAGAGTTGTTATGGGTAATAGCATTGGCCTAGAATTCCTCCTTTTTGGTCAAGGTGGACTCAAATTATTAACACACACTGCTTTAGCTGGTTTAATGCTTTAGGTTAAGTGGAAAAGTCAGTATAGAAAGGTAAAAAGAAATCTAGCTGACATTTTAGGGAGACTCTGATGGTCTGTGAAATTTGTTCAGTTGACTGGACCTGGAACCCTACAGAGAATGGTTGAGGTCAATGCTTCTTCAGAGTAGCTTCATCCCACTGTTGGGAGTTCTGTTGGTTGTAGCCTTAATTTAATGCTGTATGAGACTATTGAATGGATTTGATTCTAGGCTCTGTTGGTCAGATTAATCAGTGGCTGATGGTATGGTATGCTCACATACACATTTGACAGAAAGCAAAATATCACAAAAATGAGGGGTTGAGATTGTTGAGAGACAATTCTCAATAGATTTCTACATTTCTGCATATCTTAAGAGCAGATATACTGGCCCTTTTGTTCTGGATGTTTGCATATCAAATGGTCTTGGAAGTTAAGGAAAATGTAAAAAAGATTATGCCTTCCTGCAGAGCCAAATTCTGGCATGTTTGGTTGTAACCCATTAAAAAATACTCAAATTCTTAGCTGGATGCAGTGACTCATGCCTGTAATCCCAGCACTTTGGGAGGCAGAGGCAAGAGGATTGCCTAAGTCCATGGTTTGAGACCAAGCCTCGGCAACATGGTTAGTTGTAACCCATTAAAAAAGACACATTCTCAGCCGGATGCAGTGGTTCACACTTGTAATCCCAGCACTTTGGGAGGTAGAGACGAGAGGATTACCTAAGTTAATGGATTTGAGACCATCATAGGCAAGATGGCGAGACCCCATATCTACAATAAATCAAAAAACTAGCTGATGCACACTTGTAGTTCCAGCTACTTGGAAGGCTGAAGTGGAAGGATTGCCTGAGACCACCAGGTCAAGGCTGTGGTGGTCGTGAGCATGCCACTGCACTCCAGCCTGGGCAACAGAATGAGACTCCAACTAAAAAAAAAAAAAAAGACTAGAATTCTCTAGCTTCAGGGTTCCTAAGCAGTGATGCAAACCCTCCTATGTGCATCATCCAACAGAGTCCTGCATCGTTCCTATGAAACTTAGAGAACTCGAACAGACTCAAACATGATGCTCATGCTTCTGGCCATACAGTGAATAGCATTTTTTTTTTAAATGAACCAAGATTCATCCTTTAAACAATGACAAGATAATCTGATAGCTTGCAAGTAGGATAAAAATCTCTGATCCTTCACAGTTCTTGACATACAGATATGGAAAAAAATCCTGAGACTGTATACAAACAGAAATAAGTGAACTGAGCCATATTTCAAATGAATAACATTACCACAGTTAAGGGAGAGGGAGGAAGAAGTAACCAAAGTAGCCTTTCCCAACACAATACAGTATTGGGACTATGTCCTCAGGCTAATGGCAAAAAGAACTCTGAACACATATTGAATTATTCGTAGTAAGGATTTTTTGTTTTTGCTTTTTACAAAGGTATGAAATAGCAATTCTGAAACAACTTTATGTGTCTTCTAGGACTAAGCAAATAAATAAAAACATTGTAACGAGTGAGAATTCTGACTTTCAAATAGGAAGTTACAAATTAAATGGGAAGTTACTGAAAGTATGACATCAGTGTGAACTCATGGGGGTTTAATACAGCTATATGAGCTAGATAGATCAATGATAGATAGATAGATAAATATAAAAAATATGTTCATGTGTACATATATGCCTATGTGAATGTGTGCATGTTGTATGTATATAGATATGTCATTAATTTCACAGCTCTGTCACTGAGAGGGCAATGCCATCCCACTGGTGATGAGCACATGTAGCACCCATACCTTAGTCCTTTAAAAAGAGGACACAGGGATCCATAATGTAATAAGTAACACCAGGATTGAAACAATAAATATAAGGGGACTAAAGGGGCTTACTTCTTTAGCTGTATCTTACAAAGTTACTGAATTGAAAAAAAAGAGGTTTTGGGTTTTTATTCATTTACTTACTGTAAAGTATACTAATTTACAAATGTCTCAATTTAGTGTTATTATTAATTTTGTTTAATTTCATTTAGTTCAATTATAGTCAGAGAACATACTAAGATTTTGGTCTTTTAGCTTCTTTTCATGCTTGCTATAAGTCTTGCAATATATTTAACTTATCATACTTTACTTTTATGTACTATTATACCATTGCATGTATCTTTTATAATATTATTGTAATAAATTTTATTTCTTTCTATACTCCCACCCTTAGAATAAGTTATCAGTTTTTGTTTAAGCAGTCAAAAATCTTTTTAAAATACAACAGATAGAAAAAAAGTATTATTTACTCATATTCTTACCATTTCTGATGCTTTCCATTTTCTTCTTCAGATTCAATCTTTCGTTTTCTTTCCTCCTAAAGAACTTCCTTTAACATTTCCTATAGTGTAAGGCTGATGGCAATGATTTCTTTTAGCTTTTGTTGACCTAAAAAAGCATTTGCCCTTTAATTTTGAAAGTTTTTTTTTCTAATAAAGAAATCTAGATTAATAGTATTGCCCCCCAGGAAAGATGTCTTTGCATTATCTTTTGGTTTGCATAGTTTCAAGCAAGAATTTTTTGTTATTCTTATCTATGTTCTTACGCACACATTGTATTTTTTTTAATACTGATTTAAAAAATTTTTTTTATTTTCTGTGTTTTTTTTGAAGGTTGATTCATTGTGCCTTGGTATTCTTCTTGATGTCTATTATGCTTAGAGGTTGTTGAGCTTCTTTGATCTGTGGGTTTGCAGTTTTTAAAAACCTTAGGACTACTTCCGGCAAGAAGACGACGGGGCAGCTCGGTCTGTGAGACTCTCCACCCAGGAGATCACAAAGAGACTCTGGTTCTCTCCCCGGAGGCTGCAGATCCCATCATTGGCAGCCTGCTCTTCACTTGGAGCTCAGCCGTAGACCTCGCTGAGGCATCACCGTAGTCCGGGCTGCTACTGTGGCTGCCACTGCTGCTGCTGCTGCCACTGCCACCGCCACCACAGCCGGCAGCCAATCCACATCGCACCGCCAGTGCCTGAGGTGAGCTGCCACTGCCGCCTCCGAGGCAGCCATTACACATCGCTCTGCCTGTGCCTGAGGCCAGCTGCCACCGCTGCTGCTGCCGCTACCGCCGAAACAGCATTCCACATCGGACAGTCAGTGCCTGAGGAGAGCCACAGCCACCACTGCCAAGGCAGCCATTACACATTGCACGGCCTATGCCTGAGGCGATCCACGACTTCAGACCTTGAAGACCCTGCGAGCAAGATCTGCTGAGGTCTACTACCACTGGACGTCCTGCCAGGCTGTGGGTCTCCTCCTGTGTGCCTCCAGGCAACATCTCCCGCCCCTTAGGGACAGGTGAGCAGCTGAGATAAAGACCATCTGGAGCAAGAGGTAACACCACCTGCTGGCGATTTGAGGTAACAAGACCAAAAGGGGAATAATGGAAGCCTGACAGACACAGGTCAGATCTGAGTAGAGAACGGGGCCATGGTGATCTAAGTAGTGAACAGGGCCATGGTGAACTGAGTGATGATCTGAACTGCCCTTCACAGCAGGCCAGGGGCAACTGATCCTAACCTTGAACAAATTTACCAGCTTGAAAAGACAGCTAGAAATTAGAGTGGAAAGGACATTCAACTTAAACGAAAAGTCTCAGAGTGTGCTTGATTGGTTCTGTTAGTCTGCTGACTTGATTCTATTCCTTCTGTTTTGTTCCCCCCCCTTTTTTTCTCCTTCTTTACCCTTCTTTTATTTTCTTCTCTCTGTAAACCATATCTTTGTATAGAGGAACAGCACACCAATAAGGAGGTTAGAAAGTTTGTATGTTAACATTGTATGTTTTAGGTTTTTTTGTATGGGAGTTAGTTAGTTTGTAGCCGTGGTCTATTGTTTTTATATGTTTCAATTTTTGTCTCTCTCTCCATTTGTTGGTACACTCGTCTGTTTTCACCCTTACTCCTCTCTCTCTCCCCACTCCCCTCTTCCTCCCAACTGCCTGCTCCATTCTCTTCCCTCTGTTAACCACATTTTATTTCAGGGAGTAAACCTACAACCCCACTGCATGCACAGATTCCAAGGCAGTGGGAAGTGGGTGACAGATTATTCATACACCTGTCGGTGGATACCAGGACCTGCAGATAGATTCTGAATCACAGCTTCCCCCCTTAAGTAAATCTCAAAACTGCAAAAAGGACCACCCACAACCTACAGTGCAACTCCAAAATTGAACAAAGTAAGAGGACATACATAAAGAAAAATAGGAGCTTGAACAAACAGAAGTAAAAGCAACCCTCCACACCTGAATAACAGAATTAAAGAAGATGAGGAAGTGGAGGGAAGGGAAAAGCAGGGAGGGAAAAAAACTGCACAAATGAAGAAAATCCAAAAGAAGAATATAGGTCTCACACAGACCCCTGGGAGATCAGACACTGGGAAAACAGATTCCAGAACACAAACAATGAAGAGGCCCCAGAATGACTGGTAACATGTAACAAACCCAGACATCAAGACATTAATAGAGAGAATTTAAAAAATTGAGGAGAGACAAGAGGAAAACAGGAAGGAGCTAATGTCAGAAATAACAGCAGTAAAGAATACTGTGATGGAAATAAATAATAAACTAATAAGCATGGAAAGCAGAATTAGCCAAACAGAAGAAAGAATCTCAGAGCTCAAAGACCAAAATATGGAACTAACCCAAACTTACAAAAATATAGAAAAGAAGCTCAAAAAGACAGAACAAAACCTTCAAGAGATGAATGACCACTTCAAGAGACTGAACCTAAGAGTAATAGTCCGTCCTGAGGCAGACAGAGAAACAGGGGTCACACTGGAACACACATTTCATGAAGTTATTCAAGAAAACTTCCCTCATCTCATCAAGAATGAAAAAATTCAAACACAAGAGATTC
>NW_007249319.1:752819-769004 GCF_000164805.1 Carlito syrichta | reverse complement strand
GTCTCGAACCCGCGGGCTCAGGCAATCCACTCACCTCAGCCTCCCAAAGGCGCGGGATTACAGGCTGAGCCACCGAGCCCGGCTTGCTTTTGTTTTTATTAGCACAATATTTTTATCTTTATTAACACAATATTTGTACATATTTATAGGGTGCCTCCAATATTTTGTTACATGTGTAGAATGTACAGTGACCAAGTCAGTCTATTTAGGGCATTTATCATCTCCAGTATTCATTATTCTATGTGTTGGGAACATTTCATATGTAATAAGTCCCCTATATATGAACCTTCAAGTCACACATTTTCAAAGATGCAAATATGTGTTTGCATGTCTACTCACGTAAGTTAGTTCATGTGTCGGGTGTATATTGTCACATGCATGCATCCTCTACAAGTGGTTGTGCTTTTGTGTACTTTACAGTACTATCGAGTACAGTAGTACAGTATTTTTATTTCAAACCCAGGATATCTGGAAGCAAGCATAAAAGCAGCAGTAATATAG
This sequence comes from Carlito syrichta, assembly GCF_000164805.1. Classification (NCBI taxonomy): domain Eukaryota; kingdom Metazoa; phylum Chordata; class Mammalia; order Primates; family Tarsiidae; genus Carlito; species Carlito syrichta. The sequence continues at coordinate 768,503 of NW_007249319.1, read as the reverse complement.
CTGCTACTGTATAGCTGATTGTGTTAGTTGGGTACCTAGGCTAACTTTGTTGGACTTAAGAATACACTCTCAGAATGGAACTTGTTCATAAGTATGGGACTTACTGTATATGGGATATTGTTGTGAACTTCAGTCCTACTCTGCTAATAAATCTTATAATGTATTATAAGATTTATAAATCTTCTATCTCTCCGTATGTTTGTACCCATTCACCAACCTTTCTTCATTTCTATCCCCCACCTATTTTGAGTTTCTTTTGTATCCTAGAAATAGTCTCTTGTTAGGTGATTAGTTAGTTTAGTAATATGTTCTCCACTCAGCATTTTATCTTTTCCTCTGCTGATTCTTTCTTCGTTGTATGGAAGCTGCTTGTGGTTTTGAGGTCTTACCGTAAAATCTTTACCTAGACTAATGTCCTCAAGTGTGCTCCTCATGTTTTCTTCTAGTAGTTGCAAGTTTCAGGTCTTACATTTATGTTTTTAATGCACTTTGAGTTGATTTTTGTAAACGGTAAGAAATAGGGGTCTAGTTTTATTCTTCTGCATATGGATGTTCAGTTTTTCCAGCACTATTTATTGAAGAGCCTTGTACTGCGTTTTGAAGTCAAGTATTGTAATACCTCCAGCTTTTATATTTTTCTCAGGGTTGCTTTGGCTATTCAGTTTTTTAATATGAATTTGAGTATTTGATTTCTCTATCTGTAACAATGACATTGGTATTTTGAAAGGGGTAGCATTGAATCTGTTGATTGCTTTTGATAATATGGTTATTTTAACAATATTGATTTTTTCTGTTCATGGGCATGGTATGCCTTTCCATTTGTTTGTGTCTTGTTCAATTTCTTCCATTGGTGTTTTGTAGTTTTCCTTATAAAAGTATTTCACCTCTTTGGTTAAATTTATTCCTAGGTTTTTTTAAATAAGCATAATAAATGAGTATTTTGAAAAAATGAGTATTTTGAAAGCTAATGTAAATTAGATTGCTGTTTTAATATCTTTCTAGCTAGTTCAGTTTTGGTGTATAGAAATACTACTGATTTTTGTATGTTGATGTTTATTTTGCAACTTTACTGAATTAGTTTATCAGATCTAAGAAGTTTTTTGTTGGAGTCTTTGGGTTGTTTTATATATGATTATATCACCTGCAAGCAGAGACAATTTAACTTCCTCTTTTCCAGTTTGGATGCCTTTCAACTCTTTCTCTTGTCTGATTACTCTAGCTAGGATTTGGCATAATTGTCTTATCCCAGTTCTTAGGGGAAAGACTTGGCTTTTCACTATTCAGTATGAAGTTGGTTGTGGGTTTGTCATTTATGGTCTTTATGATGTTGAGTTATGTGAAGAGGTGTTGAATTTTATTAAATGTTTCTTCTATGTCTATTGTGATGGTATGTTTTTGTCCTTCACTCTAGTGATTTAATATATTATGCTTATCAGTATGTGTATATTGAAACATCCTTGCATTTCTGGGATGAATCCCACTGGATCATGGGGTGTTATCTTTTTGATATACTGCTGAGTTCAATTTTCTATTATTTTGTTGAGGAGTTTTGCATCTATGTTCATCATGAATATTGGCCTGTAGTTTTTGTTGTTGTCATCGTTGCATCCTTTTCTGGTTTTGATATCAGGGTAATGCTTGCCTCATAGAATGAGCCAGGGAGAGTCTCCTTTTTCTCAATTTTTTGAATACTTTGAGTAGAATTGGAGTTAGCTATTCTTTGGAAGTGCGGTAGAATCTGGCAGTAAAACCATCTGGTCCTGAGCTTTTCTTTTTTGGGAGACTTTATATATAACTGATTCAATTTCATTACTCATTATGGGTCTATTCAGGTTTTCTGTTTCTTTCTGATTCAGATTATAAGTGTCCAGAAATTTATGCACTTCCTCTAGGTTTTCCAGTTTGTTCGTATATAGTTGTTCATAATAGTCTCTGGTGATCTTTTGGATTTCTGAGGTATCAGTTGTAATGTCTCCCTTTCCATTTCTCATTTTGATTTGGGGCATCTTTTCTTTTTATTGGTTTCTCTAGCTAGCAGTTTATTTATTTATTTTTAATCTTTTCAAATAACCAGTTTCTGGTTTTGTTGATTCTTTGAATATGTTTTCTCAATTTCATTTATCTTCTCTGATCTTTATTATCTTTATTATTTTCTTTTTTCTACTAATTTTGCATTTAGTTTGTTCTTGGTCTTTGTAGTTCCATAAGATTCATTGTTAGATTGTTTGAAATAATTCTAATCTTTTCATTTTGGCATTTATTGTTCTACCCTTTCCTTGTAACTCTGATTTTGCTGTATCTCACCATTTTTGTTATGTTGTGTTTTGATTCATTTGGTTCAAGAAATTTCTTTATTGCCTTTTTAATTTTTCTATTGACCCAATTATTATTCAGGCATGATGCTTTATTTTCACATATCTGTACAGTTTCAGAAGTTTCCCTACTTATTGATTTCTTGTTTTATTGCCATCTGAGATTATGGTCAATAGGGTTTCAATTTTTAAAAATTAGTTGAAACTGGTTTTGTGGCCTTATATGTGGTCCATCAATCCCACAGGATGTTTCATGTACTAATGAGAAGAATATGTATTCTGTAGCTGTTGGAAAAATACTTGTGTCTGTTAGGTCCTTTTGTTAATTGTTTCTTTGTTAATTTTCTGTCTAGATTATCTGTCTCAATGCTGAGACTGCAGTGTTGACATCCCCAGTTACTATTATGTTGGAGTCTCTTAGATAATTGCTTACTTTAAGGTGTCTCATATGCCACATAGTATTTATTCCTTATTTTTTATTATTTTTTCTATTTTTATGGTCAGATGTGATCACTGAACATGTCTTCAAGTTCTGAAGTTCTTACGTTCTTTCTTCTGCTTGATCTAGTCTATTTTTGAAATGTTCAGATTTATTTTTTAAATTTGAGATCCACTAATCACTTTATGTATGTAGATGCATATATATTTAGAATTGGTATATCCTCTTGCTAACTTGATTTCTTTATACTATAATGACCTCCTTTATCTCTTTTTACTGGCTTTTACTTAAAGTCTATTTTATCTAAGTATAGATACCCTTACTCACTTGTTTCTATTTGTGTCTGACATATTTTTCCATCCATCCTTCTCCTTCCAGTCTATATGTATCTTTGCAAGTGAAGTGAGTTTCTTATTGGCAGCATATAGTTGGGTCACTTTTACAGCTCACTCAGTCGTCTATATTTTTAACTGAAAATTTAATCCATTTACATTTAAGGTTATTATTGATATGTGATTACTTATTTTGATTATATTGTTAATTATCTTCTGTTTATTTTGTATATCTTTTGTTCCTTCCTTTTCTTTCTTATTGTTTATTATTGTGGTTTGGTGGTATTCTGTGGTGGTGACATGAGAGTCTTTCCTTGTCCTCACTTTTGTGTTTGCTCTACCAGTGAGTTTTGCACTTTAATGTGTTTTTATGGTGGTAGATATTGTCCTTTTGTGTCTAAGTGTAGGACTTCCTTAAGCATTTCTCACAGGGCTGTTCTACTGTGATGAATTCCCTCATTTTTTGATTTCTATGAAAAACTTTCTCTTTAATTTATGAAAGATAACTTTGTCGAATATAATATTCTTGGTTGCAGTTTTGTTTTGTTTCAGCACTTTGATAAATATATCATCCCCTTCTTTCCTGGTCTGTAAATCTTTGAAAAACATCTGCTGTTAATCTGATGATGAGTTCCCATGCGTGTGACTAGATGTTTTCCCTTTGTGTTGAGCATTCTCTCTTTGTCTTTGACTTTTGACAGTTTGACTATAATGTGTCATGTAGAAGAGTTTTTTGACTTGCATCTATTTGGGGATCTTTGAGTTCCTGCATCTGGGACTCAAATGCAGGACTCAAGAATTTTTCACCTATTATTTCATTAAATAGATTTACTGTGACTTTGGTCTTCCTTTCACCTTCTGGAACACTACAAATTCAGATAATCGTTCACTTTATGCTGTCCTATATGTCACATAGGTTCTATTTGTTCTTTTCCTTTTTTTTTTAATCTGACATAGTTATTTCAAAAGACTTGTCTTCCAATACTGAAATGTACTGAAATTCTTTCTTTTGCTTGATCTAGTCTATTTTTGAGACTTTCAAATGCATTGTTTTACTTCATTTACTGAATTATTCAATTTCAGGATTTCCTTTTTAAAATAATATCTATCATTTTAGTAAATTTTTATTGATATCTTGAATTGATTTTCTGATTTCTTTGTATTGTTTATCCTGTTTCTAGTATCTCATTGAGATTTTTTTTTTTTTTTTTTTGAGTTGGAGTCTCACTCTGTCACCCAGACTGGAGTGCAGTGGCCGCTCCAGGCCAATGTCAATGGCAGTAGATACAAACTGATCATTCCTAGGTTATGGGGAGCATGTGCTTTGGTTTTCAGCAGTAGTGGGGAAAGGCAGTCCTTAAGTGCAAGTGTGCAGTAGCCCTGCTAAGGTGGTAGCAGGGTTGCTGTCAGTGGCAACAACCACACACAGGTGAGTTTCATGCTCTGTGGAAGATGAGCCTTGGCTCCCTTTGTCCCAAGGGCAGCTGGCCCAGTGCACTGCACTGCCATTCCCTGGGGTTCAGGACACTGTGTACTAGAGTGCTGGGGACCCCACTGGATCCACCCAGTGTCACACTGTCATGGCCCTCTGAATGAATACTGGGGATTATCCGTGGGGTTTCAGGGATGCACAGAAGCAGGGGCTGTGGGGCCCCAGTAAAAATACAGTCTGGCGGCAGCTGGGCTTTCACATGGCAACTTGCCCCAGCTGTGTAGACTTGGTGTGTATGCGGGACCCAGTGTGAGTTCCCTCTTTGAAGAAATGCTATTGTCTGGTCTCCAGGCCGCTCCTTATTCTGGTCTCAGGGCCTGTGAGGGTGAAAGGCCTCTCTTGTGGCTAGAGATGCAAGAATTCATGGTAGGAAAGTGGATCACTGGGGAATCTCTCTCCAGGTTCCCAGTGGATCTGGGCAGAACCTCTGCCTCGCTTCTCCATCTTCCCATGCCTCAGGTGTCTCCTGTCACATCTCTGTTGAATTCCAGTGTTCTTAAATGCTCTGTTCAAAATGTGATGACCTACTCACCATTTTGGTTGCTCATTGTGCAGGAGGCTAGTGCCTGATGCCTCTGGTCATCCATCTTGAAACCTTTCTGTCTCATTCTTTCTTCAGATGTTAATTTTTAAGTGAATGTCTTTTTGTAACTCTAAGTTTAAATCATGGAAATACAATTTTGCTTATGAGATTTTATAAAATACATGGAGTTTACATGATTTTACAGCAATTGATGCAATGCTACTGTGAAAGTACCCAGAGAAGGTGGCAATTAGCAGTAAAGGCCATGGCTTGTGATGGATTAACCATAAAGCACTGCTATACATTACATACCATTTGTATACCTTGCCACAGAAACATGTTTAAGTATTTATATTTCTTGCATCCTTTCTGACACCTTAATAAATGACTTCAGTTGTTATTTTAAGGAAGTTTTAAAGACAACTATAGTGTTAATTTACTCCTTTTCCAAATCCCTGGACAGAGTTTATACCAAACATAATGCCAGATTTGCCTTATCTGAGAGTTTAGTGTTTTACCAAGCATTGTTATTTTCATTGCTGTCATTGTCTCCTGGATTTGTCCCAGTAATAAGAATTTCAAACATATAAATAGGTTTTGATGATGTTTTCTGGTTAATTTACGTAAGAAATTACAGGGTTAAGACTTTTACAAATCATTCCTAGTGTGGCTATGATTGTATATTTTTCCTGAGCACACCCAAGTGTTAGATACAATTATCCCTATGTCAAAGGAATCACAGGATTTTGTTTCACTCTTAGATGCCTGTATCTAGGATATGGAGAGAATTTAGTAAATAATTAATTACAGTGTAAAGGCTACTACCACACTTGGCAATGCCTTTTAAAAATCAAGTATACTCTTGGGCCTTTCTTAAAATAGTTTTGTTAACCTTGACATGCATCTAAATTGTCTATAATATGATAGGAATGCATGGTTTAATCTTAATGACCAAATATAAAACAGAAGAAAATTTTCTGATAATCAAAAAACATTATTTAGTTATTGTTTATTATTTAATTTATTTTTGTAATAAATGTAACTGTTACAATAGTCCACACATATATATTGAAATATTTTTTGATCGATTTGCTTCTAAACAATTCCAATATCAACCAAAGCTCTATAAATACAAGGGTAACCACAGAAATGATTTTTCTAAATGTCAGAAAAGAAAATAATCATGCATCTACTCCTAATAAATATATAGAATTTGATTAGAAATTTGAAATTTAAATTCTAACTTTATTGCAGGCTTCCTCTTTAACTTGGAAAAATCACTGTATTTTTCTGCTGGGGTTTCTGATTTTGAAGTGATTACATTCACTTATTTAACATGCATTTTTAAGCATTGCCAGTTGATGATCCTATGAAATTTTTCTCAGTGCTTACAAAATAGAATGTTTTTGGAACAAAGATGTTATAGAATCTGACTTTATTATTAGTAAGACAGGAATCTCTGATATAGTCTTTCAAACTTTGTTTTCTCTTAAAATTCTCATAACTCCCTTTTGCTGGAGAGATTCCCACTGCTGGTCAGGATCAGTGTGTGTGTGTGTGTGTGTGTGTGTGTGTGTATGTGTTGTGTTTTAGATCCTATCATTTTCCTATTCAAGGAATATGTAGCCATATGTAAGTATATCTTGTAATTATTTAGGTATGGTATACCTTTGAAAACTCAGGCAAGAAAAACAACAAAAAAGTCAGTTTAGGTTGGAGCCAGATGCTGAACCCAAGGATTGAAAAGTATTGCTTTGCCTAAAACCAAAACAAAAAGTAATTAATATGGGAGACTGTGTTTTCTATTAAGTTGGAAAGATCTTTTCACATTGCCAAGCTTCTTAGAAGTCCTGAATCAACTATTTGAGACGAGCAGATGAGTATCCTTACTATTGTTGTTTATTTTTATGTATAAGGAAGTTTTAAAAGCATAGAGCATCCATCAACAATAGAGCCATTATCGAGAAGATGAGGTCCATGATGTAGAAGATATTTGTACGATTTAATAATCTTATTAAAAAACTATGTGTGTGATTTTTTGTTTTATTTTAGTTAAAAGGAAAAGGGAATTGTTTCTCTTTATATAAATTGGCAAATCACTTATAGCTTCCTTGAAACCCAGAACAAAAATTACAATTTAACTTTTAGAAGATTGTGCCTTGGTTAGAATTTTTAAAAAGCTTGTATTCAACATATTTCATAAGGAACACATGGCCTTTAGGGAACAGCATGGTTGAATAAAACCTAGTCAATAATAGATTGCATACCATTGCTTAATTTATTAGCCACCTGTTTCATTCTTACAGTGTAATAGAAAAATTAGGATTCCATCACCACATATGAAACATTTTGTATTCTGAATGTTCAGAGGAATATTTCAAATCAGATAAAACCTCAAGTTGAAATTAAGGATTACAAATGTTCATAGCTTTCAAGATTAGATATAAATTTTATTTTTTAATATTTTCCATTATCATTCTCTCAATTATAATAGTCTTTTATCACAAAAAATTCGAAATAAATAGAGAAAAATCATTCTAAGAAGTCCTCAGATTTTGGGTTGCCTTAACACCAGTACAAAAACAGTTACCTCAGTAACGTGAAGCTTAATTTTATCTGTCTCAGAAACCTTTGTGAATTTCAATGATAATTGTAACTTGAATGAATGAAGACAAAAATGTCTATTGATATCGATGACAAAGGACAATATCTTTGCCAGACATTACCCTAAATTTTTTGTGTAAAATAGTATCCATACCTCACCCAGTCACTCAAACAAAGCACACCCACACTACAGATATTTACTTTTACTTTCCCTCCACAAGCTGCAAAAAGTGGGCAGTAAAACTACGGACATGTTTGTGATGGTCTATCTAATAAGCAGTGAACAGGAGCTTTTGATACATCATTTTTCAGTTATAAATACCAGGAGCTCTCTAGTCTCATCCCGGAGTCAGAGCTGTTTGTTCCATGAGGTGCATTCTGGAGTGAATTTGGATTAGCCTGGTCTGCCAGAGGTCCAGGGTTCGCGGCAAGAAGTTTAGTATACTTTGAACTGGTTTAAACTTGAGAGTTGTATGCCAACAGGCTTGAAATGTGACCTTGTACTTTCAAGCTATGACAAAAGAAAATTTAAAAAATGAAAACAGTTCCATGTCTCCACATTCATCCTGGTATTCAGGATTTGCCTCATGAGAGTTTCAGTACGATTGCATCCTGTGAGAGCCCTGAAATGATGTGTTCCCTTTCATCAAGCACCACGGAAAACATAGTGCTTCTTGCAGCAGGTGACCCCTAGCCATCCTGAATCAATGTCTATAAATTAAACTATCTGCCTGGCCTTTGCGATTGTAGTTTCCAGCTTCTGTGGGTCCAAGTAGCAGTCCTAGGAACAGTCTCCAGTCCTGGCAAATACCACCTGTGTCTCTTCTCCCATTACTTTGAGATTATCAGCTGTTGGCAGGTTATTTTTTAAAAAGAGAATGAGAAATGCTAAGTAGTACGCACATTTTAACTTTAAATATTTTCCATTTTCTCTTTTCTACAGTCCAGAATGTTCTTCCCTACTATTTGTCAAATGCCTGCTTATGTTCTAGAATTTACTGAAGGATCCACCATGAATTCATATTTAATTATCAGATTTAATTATTTAATTATCAGACTAACCAGATTTAATTATCACCTCTTTGATTCTTGATTAATGTTAATCAATTTTTTAACAAACACATAGCCTTCACTACGTGTCAGAGAATATTCAAGCTGATTTATAAAAACAGACTCATTTATTTCTCATAGCAGTACTATGAAACACTTATTTTCCCCACGTTCGTGATAAGGGAACTGAGGAAGAGAAAGAATAATCACTTTGTCCATCATGTTCAATCAGCTTGTGGATGTTGGAACAAGTTTCAAATTCAAGCAGTCAGTTTCCTGAGAGTATACTGTTAGCTATTTTGAACTGTTGCTCTTATCCTTCTGTAATCTGGCCATTGGCTTGCATATCAGAACATGACCAACAGATATTAAAATAAAGACTTTTGTGAATATTTTTGTTTAGATTGCCAAATAGTTTGCTTTACAACTGCCAAAAAATTCTACATATTGATTAATGAGTAACTCATCATTATACTATGAATCTGATATTATTCTTCTATTACTTACATATCACTCACCCACATATTGAGCATCGTGGTAGTTTGCTTTGATCATGTTTGAAGCCACCTGACCTAGCAGAGAAAGGGCATATGAATTGTCATACACGTCTGTGGTAGAAACGAACATCTAGTAACTTGCACATGCACAGTACTCTTTTAATACCTACTTTTACTTCCATTTGCTGATTGATGCACTTTACAAGAGAATTGTTGACTACATATATTGCTCTCAAGTTATTGAAATTTGATGAGGTTGTTCAACTCACATGCATCAAGCTTCCGCCAAGTTAAAATCCTATTTCCTTTCTCTACAGTATTTCAGAAGAAAGGCTATTGATAACTCTAGGCTATTTAGATCAATGACACGCACAATTTAATGATTCTTTTTGCAAAAAGAGCACTTAGTATGATGTTTTTCTTTTATTTTGAAATGTGTTTCATCCTACAAAACTGATCTGAAAGTAGGAAAAATGAACAGCTCTTGTCATCGTAAAATATTAAAAAATAAAGTGTAACACTTCTTCTGAAAACATTGTGTATTATTTTGTCCACAAAGATTTCCCTAAGCCCTGATACCTTTACACAGAAATTTTCTTAAGCAATGATATTCTTAACCACAGGTAATTCTTTTTAGTCACTGTCAAAACTGACAGCTACCTTTACGCAGTATATATTGTCTTTGCACAGGAAAGAATTGTATTAATATTTGTGACTTATGGCATTAATTATAGGTATCAACATTTTAAAAGCAAAATGTCAGAAATGGAATCACATTGCTTATCTTTACAGTATTTCTGGTTGGAAGACATTTTGATCTTTGCCTAGAAAATTAAAACTCATTCAACAAGTCCTATTGCCTTTTTCTTTTCAGCAATATGTTATCTTTCCCATTTAAGAAGATAATTTCTTGTATTGGATGTTTTAAAACTTTCTATATTCCAATTGACAGTCACCTTTAGTGACAACTCCAACATCCCATCAGAGACCTGGTAACAACAACAACAATAACAAAACCGTCTATATTCCATGGAAATATTGCTTATTTTTGGCATAAGCCATATTATGGACTCAAAAACCATAAGCATTCATCCAATCCAGCTTTTTATTAACTGTATACCCAGATTTATATAATTGACTTTTCCAGGAATTAATTACATAAGACAAAAATCTATGATTTTTATGTGATAAAAATAATGACTTTCATATAACTTAATGTTGAAGTAAATAGAATTTTCACTCAAGTAATGAAACCAAGAGCAGAGGGGAGAGAGGGAGGGAGGAAAGAAAGAAGACAGGGAAGAAGACAGAGAGAGAGACTGATTTAATTATTCATGAAATGACCTGTAGAACACCAAAGAAAACTCTTTTCTAATATTAAAAGGTGCTAGACAACTTTAAAGAAGTAGAATCACTTTATACTAAAACACTTAGGAAAAGCTAATCTAAAAGATTTTTATGTCAGGAAGCTAAATATGATAAACACGGTTAGAGTTTTAATGCAATCCTAATTTAAATCAAAGGGAACATTATTTAAAATACAAAAAATCATTTGTAAAATCTCTTTGGAATAATACTAGGGAAAAAAGGCTAAAACAATTTTGAAAAGGAAGAAATACAAGGAGGAAAGGAGGAACTCACCATTTCAGATACTAAGATATCTAATAAATTAGACAAAGTTGAACAAAGTGCTAAATACAGTACTAGTCAAAGTTTTCTCGGGAGGCAGAACCAATGAGAGAGAGAAAGGGAGACAGGGAGAGGGAGGGGGACGGGAGGGCAGGAGGGGCAGAGAGAGCCTGACCTTATCTTTAAATAAAATAAATAATTGCTCAAAGGCGCCTCTAGTAGAGTAGAAAAAGAACTTGATTGATTTCAGGTTCCTCCTACAGCTTTAGTGAGATGAAATAGAGATGAACTCCTAACTTCTTGGCTTCCTGGAATGGTCTTCACCAGTTATTTGTAACTTTGTTGGGTCTTAATCTGCGGCAGTTTTGAACAGCTTTTCAGAAAAACCGAGAAACAAACAAAAGTAGAATGTTGAAGTAGAGTGGTTCTTGCTCAAATTCATATACATCTAATGAACAAGTAAGAAATCCAGTATGTTCATGTGTATACCTTTTATTAGTTAAATATTAATATATTGCAAACAATTTATTACCCTTATTTATTACTATTAGTTTGTTAGTGCCTATTATTAATTTACATTAAAAGAGGTCCCAGTCAGTCCATGGGAAAACACTATAGCACTCACTGAATCAAAGTCAACAATTTTTTTTTTTTTTTTGAGTTGGAGTCTCACTCCATCCTAGACTGGAGTGAGGTGGCAAGCTCACGGCCACTGCAGCCTCAGCCTTCTGTCTCTGGCAATCCTTCCACCTCAGCCTTTTGGCTAATTTTTTAATTTATTGTAGAGAGGAGGTCTCACCATGTTGCCCAGGCTGGTCTCGAACCTGCAGGCTCAGGCAATCCTCTTGCCTCGGCCTCCCAAAATGCTGGGATTACAGGTTTGAGCCGCCTTGCCCGGCCTGCAGTGAACAATTTAACCAAGTGAGCTTAACTGCTGCTGTCATCAACCCAAAGCCCATTATATACACTCAGAGATTAAACCTAAAAGTGAACTGTTTCACTTTCAGCCACCTGTTTGTGCCTCTCTTCTCCAGAAGTGGGGAGGACATTGACAAATCTGTGTCCACTGAGTAACTACCTTTTGTGAAATTCTGTTTCGACCAATATTCTTTCAAGAATCATAAATCTAAGAAGTCTGTGTATCTGCATAGATGGCAAAAAAGGCATTTGATGAGATTTAGCATCCATTCAGAATTAGAATTTTTAATGTATTACAAACAATGAGAAAATTCATAAAGTGTGTACAAAACTAATATATAGAAATTAATAGCTTTCACATTTACAAACAACAATCAGGTTATATAATAGAAGGAATAACTCATTTAAAATAGCAAAAATACATGATTGATTGATAGTAGGATGGACAGATAGAGATTAATTACCAAAGAATAAACATAGAAAGATATGTAAAATATCCATATTAATAACAATTTTAAATTCTCCTTGGAAACACAAAAGAAAACTTGAAAATGGAAAGATATTCAATCTATTTTTGTGAATATTCAGTGTCACAAAGATTTCTATTCTCTTGATGATAGTGTAAAAATTTGCCACAATTCTAATGAAATTACTGGTAGTAATTAAGTTCCATCAAATTTCCCATAGAAAAAAATAAGAATATTCAGGGACAAAATATTTTTTAAAAAAGTAATAAGGAAAGACTATCTTAAAGTTTCAGTAGTTGCAGGAACACAAAGAAATAGGAAGCTCACAGAAATAAACAAAAAAGTTCTAAAATTATACTAATATATATGAAAATTTAGTGGTGACCTTTCAAATTATTATTTGAAAGATGGATTATCTTATATATTGTGGTAACTGGGGAGCCATCTGGAAAAAAATTTGGATTGAAGAGTCACATCCTTTCCCAGAAAAAATTGCAAATGGATCATTTAAAAATTTAAGGAAATGAAATTATAAAATTCTAGAAGAAATCAAGGAATAAATATTTTAAACCATACACTGGGGAGTGCCATTCCTTACTATGACACAAATTAAACCCCATAGAAAGAAAGATTGATAAATCTATGTGGAAATGCAAAGTGTCTACGTGGCAAAAACCAACACAAGCACAGATTAAAGGCAAAGATAAACTCAAATATAGATGATACGATTTTAAGGAAACATTTAACTATATAGTGATATATATGAGACTCATAAAATAAAAAGGCTACAATTTTCCTAAAATCTGGAAAGACTTTAGGAATTAATAAGAAAAATAGCAGACATACCTGCATGACTGATGGCAATGTAAGTTGATACATCTTCCTAGATTCTGGAAGGCAATTTGACACTTAACTTTCTCTGTCTCTTTAAAACATACACACACACACACACACACACACACACACACACACACACACACACACTTTATATATCTTTGACTTAGTGATTTCATTTTTAGGAATTTATTCATCTAGAGATTTACTCACACATGTTTGAAATAAAAGAGCAAGATTATTCATTAATATTATTTATAGTAAAGAAGATTATAAGCAATCTACAAGCCTATGAATGGTTGACTATATGACACAAGCAGTGGGTTATTATTTGGGTATAAATAAAAAATAAGGAAGCTCTTGATACTAAATTGGAAAGATATTTGAGATAGACTATTAAGTGAAAAAGTAAGTTATGGAACCGTTTTTAGAGTATGCCAATAACTGAGTACAAAGAAGGGCAAGGTAAGACTGTTTTTTCTCAAAATGTGTGTGTTTGTATATGAATGGGAAGGATACATACAGACACTCAAGCACATTCACACACACAGAGAGAACATTGTCTGAAGAAGGGAAACAATGTAACCAACTACAGTGGGCTCCTATCCCATTTTTTAAGCATCACTGGTATCTATTGAAACTACCTAAGAATTCTATACCTGAGAGTTTTCTCTACAGGACTTTAAGGGAAGTTAGAAGGGCAAGGGCACAAACGCTCTGGGAGATCCCAGGAAGGACAAATAGAAGTTACAGGACAACATCCCTACCTTCTTCCCTTGAGGATGTTCTGACTCTGAAATTCCCTCTACCCCTTCTCCTGAGGACTCCAGGGAGACTGTGCTTCTGTTAACCTCAGAAGAGCAGTTCTCTCTGGGTGTCTGCTTTTCAGGAAATCCTACCTAAAACTCTGGATGACCAGGAAACAGGCAAAAGTGAAGTTTTTCACAGTATACTCTACTTTTCTTTTAATTTTGAAGGTACTGTTATAAAAATAACTTAAAATATCAGTTGCTAAGCATTTAATGGTTTACCGCACTAGGCATGTTCATATCATGCTCTTTAGAAACTATTCTTTGACTTGAAGTATGGTAGGTCCCTAAAGTATTTTTACCAATTATGTAAAAAAATCTTTTGGGGGGGTAAATTAATTCCAAAATAATTCATTTTTCACTTACATTACAATTCTAGAGGAGCCTCAAGTTTTGCTGTCAATTTTGCTCTAACCTAATGTACTAATTTCATTTCTCCCACTGTATAAAATAAAATCTTGTTGACAGTTGTCTGCTCTATCACATCAAATTGAGCTATGAAATACTTTTTGTGAAGATAAAAAGAGATGCACTCTTCCCTAGCATATTCCTAATATGTTTTATTTTAGAAACATCTTATATCCAAGTATATTAGGACCTACGGCTTTAGCATACTTGCTATCAGTTTGAATGCTATTCTCCTCAGCCCCACCAATGGTTCTAGGGATGAGGCCAATTTAAACTTTAGAGTCTTTACGGGGCCTCAGCTCATGAAATTCCACACAACAGAGCTGGAGTTCTAACCTCACCACCTGTAAGTGGCCTGTAAAAATTAGCTTGCACACCTATAAACTGACGGTACCTCAGAGGTTATTATAAGGATTAATTATGATGATGATAATGATGGTGACAATGTGTTATGGGTTACTTTTATCACATGTGCTTACGTGTGAGACCCCCATTAGAATATAATATATAAATGTTACCCATACTTAGCTGCCATACAAGCTCTGACAGAACTGAAGTACGCGTTTTAGGATTTATTTGGGGATGCCAGGAAATTCTAGTTTTATCATTATATTTCCTTGCTTTTTCTTTTTCCTTTAAAGGTAGTGTCTACTCAGTGTCAGATATATGGTACTTTTTCTGTCATTAAAGGTGAATCTTCGTATCTTCATGGAATTTTTTTTTCATTTGAAAGGTTATATTCTCTGTGTCTTTCAGGAGAAAAAAAATTATTACAGCGCGTCCTTGGTGTTAAAAAGCAGGCTTGAATTTTACATCTGTGAAATTGTGCTAATTCTATTACTTATTCTAATCTACATCTCTCCATCAAGTTTCAAAGTCAAATGTTCAACTTCCCAGGTTAGTCTATATTTATCATAGACAACATAAACTCAGCATATTCAAAATATGACTCAGTAGACTCTACCCCTCCCCTCTCATGACAGCCATTCTTTCTCCTATGATATCCCCTTTCTTGGTTGCTTTTGCTACTAAACGCAAAACCAGAAACCTGACATCCATCTTTAACCCCTTATATTCATTAGTACTAGAAACAAGTCATACTCTACCTCTTGATAATTTTACAAGTTTTATTCTTTAAATGTATCCTGCCTTCTCCCTTTCTCATACCACTCATTTTCTTTATTCAGCCATGATTATTTTTCTTTTTTCTTTTTTTTTTTTTGAGTTGGAGTCTCACTCTGTCACCCAGACTGGAGTGCAGTGGCCGCTCCCAGCGACTGCAGCCTCACCTGCTGGGCTCCAGCAATTCTTCTGCCTCAGCCTTCCAAGTAGCTGAAACTACAGGTGCGTGCTACCATGCCCGGCTAATT
>NW_007249319.1:739578-752799 GCF_000164805.1 Carlito syrichta | reverse complement strand
TTTTTTTATTTATTGTAGCGATGAGGGCTTGCTAAGTTGCCCAGGCAGGTCTCGAACCCGCAGGCTCAGGCAATCCACTCACCTCATCTGTATAATTATAGTAATGGGCCATCATCCCTTTTCCATTCTTATTCCCCTCAATTCATCCCTCCCCAAACTACCTGAGTAAAATCATATTCTTGTAACTATGTTCTTTAAGATTCTCAGTAGGAACCCACCACCTTTAAAAGAAAGGTTGAGGTACTCCGCACAGTAAGCCAAGTTCCCCCAAATCTTACCTCTCTACCTGTGTAGTCAAATCCTGCTATCCTTTCATCCCTTCTACTTTACAAACTAGCAATACTGATTAAATGTGCTATTACTTCAAACGCTGTGCTGTTGCTGCTTCACAAATCTGTTCTCTTTGAATCTCTTCCACCATCTTAGCCCTTCCACTATCTTAGCCCTCTGTTAACTCCTAATTATCTTTCAAAATCCAACTCAAGCTTTGGTGTCTTCATTCATTCACACAGGATCATGAAATGAACACGTACACTCTGTACTCTGCTGTTTTATACATAAATTTTTGCTACAGAACTTATTTCACTCATTTGTAATTATTAATTTGAATGTATTACTTATATACTACAAAGTTAATAGTTTATACATAGTGATTGTTCGTTATTTGAGTGCTAAAATCTAACCCAGAGTATGGCACGTTATGAGTGTGCCATGCATAATTCTTAATCTGAACTGAACTATATAAAGCACAATAGATCCCCTACTTCTGATCCATGAGATTAAAACTTTCAGTGAAATAGAAATTAACTGTGTGAATTGTTTTTAACGCATATGATTTTAATAATATGTAAAAGTGTATGTCTCATCCTCTTGGTGTTTTGCTTTTGCTATTTTGCATGGGGGGAATTAAAAACAAAACCACTGAATGGTTGATTTGTAGATATGATCTTTATTTTATTCTTATCTTTGTAAGTTCAGTTCAGAAATTATGAAGGAAGAAATGTGTAAAACTTGAGTTAATATGTCAAATATATTATAAATCAAAGTACTGCTTCATTATAAAAATCTATTTTTTTCTTTTTTTAAAACCAAACACTGTCTTAATTTATTGGAAATAACACAGGAAATATGCTGTTATCTTGTCCATACAATCTAGGACAAGGCACTGTTAGCTTCTCAATCTGTATGATTGGTCCAATATTGTACAATAATTTCCTTTAAGATTCAAATTCAGCAATAGATATTAAAATAATTTGATAACTTCAAAGCTAAATACAAGGTATTTAGTAATAAGTATTGTCTTAACATATAAGAAAGTATAAAACTTTAATATATGAAAATTGTATATTATACTTAGAACATATTATTTATAACAAAAATCAAGTGTCTAAGTTATCTATACACTAAAAATAGGTACTGAATTAATTTAAGAATTGCTAGTTTATTGGTAACATATTCAAGTACTTCCTATGCCTTTAATTATATTTTCTATTTCTTTACTCCCAGTGCTACTCCACTAATTAGAAGCATTTTAGTATAATTTTGGTAATACTCTGTGTAAGTACTCAGAAAAAGGTATAATCAGCAAACACATTTTGATAGAATGAGACCCTTGGGAAAACATCTAATAAAATTTATAATGAGCAAAATGCTTCTAGTAACCACCTTTGTAATTTAAAAACAAGAGAACAAAATAATAGGATGAGCATTTTTAAAAGACATTAATTTAACTGTTTATAGTAACTACCATAAGTCATTGAACTATCAAATTATTACTTCAAAATACCCTTTTGTAAACCATTATTTATCCCAAAGACAAGTTCATAAACCTTCAGAGAACAGGTAAATTATGTAAGTTTTTAAGTCAAAAGACTCCGATGGCTCTTTCTTATAGAATAAAGTCAGACTCCTTAACCCGGACACCTCCTATCGTTTCTACCTTTTCAATACTTTACTGATTAGAAGTGTTTGCATTGCAAGTGTCACAAAAACTCAACTTGAATACGTTTACTCAAAAAAGGAAATCTCACAGTGTGTTTGCTAACAGACAATGGGTATTATGAAAGCTGTTAATAAATGCACATCAACTTGAAAATGCAAAGCCCTCTCAGTTTGGAAAAGGCAAGCGGCAACAGATCAACAAGAACCATTAAAACTTTGAGAAAGAGGCTGGATGACAATGAGTTTCATGAAAATACACTGGAGTCTTAAATAAGGGGAGCGTTCAATGTAAACATGGTCAGATTCTTCCTGTGGGAATTTGAGCAAAGCATGTGCAATTAGATAATCATTATTGCCCCTAAAGTTGACACACAATTAAAAATAGATACCCAATTTAAAATAAAAAAATGTTGTAGACACAATAGAGTCTGCTCACACTGCTCTAGTTGTTACCTGTAGTGTTGGTAAGTTTGAAGTCAATGTCGCAAATGACAGGAAGACCATTGACACACCTTTCCAGCTTAAACAAGTCCTCAACAAGCAGTAATCCTCAATAGATAATTTCTGGAATCTTCTTTCAACTACACTATAACTTAATTTATTGACTCCCAAAGTATCCATGGAGTACTTAAGTAGTGCCTGTCAATCTCTCTGTAAGATTCATGCATAAGGTACAATTACCATTACAAAAAACAGTGTTCTATGTTTAGCTGACTCTGATGCTTCTTTTATAAAATGTCCACTTTCTAACATACACAGAGTATTTGCCTAGTATGTGTCTCTTTTTTCTCTTGGAGTCAGCTTGACCAATTGGATAAGTAATATAGAAGAAAAGAGAGGTGTTTTGCATAGTGTGGACCTGGCTGCCCTGGTGAGTTGGATCCTTTTGCAAGCGTGAATACTGAAATACCAAAACTTGAAAAAAAAATATTTTCTCTGTTTCTCTTCTCCATGGTGAAAAGTGGAAATATTGACAGTACATTGTCTATTTCTTGAAGACAGAAATTCTAAAAACCTAAAACACTTTTCTCTGGGATAGAGGGGTTAAGAGTGGATGAATCTGAGCAAAGTTTCAAATATATCTCTGAAGTCCTGTCATTATCCTGCTACATTCCCTCTCTAATCTTGTGTGTTTCTTTAAACTCTGGCAATTGTCTCTGATGCCCTGATCTCTCTGAAGACTTGACTATATTCAATCCCTTGTACCCTGAACTGAATCACCAAAAAAACAAAAACAAAAACAAAAAAAGCTATTTGTTCTAGGTCAATGTTTAGATTTGTTTTTTGTATACAGATATCAAGTTGCTCCAGCACCATTAACTAAAAAGACCTTTCTATTCCTTTTTTAATTGTACTGACAACTTCAACGAAATTTAAAAATGCAGATGACTGGATTACATTTGGACTCTGTTCTGTTCCACTGATTTGTTTGTATTTCTTTAAGCAATACCACACCTTATACACTAAACTGTTCAAAGTTTTATTTTAAGTTTTGAATTATGAATTTTGAAATCTGAAGGAATTTTTTATAACCTTTGTTCTTTTTCAAGATTGGTTCAGCTATTCTAAGTCCTTTACATTTTTACATTTGTTTTAGAATAAGCTTTTCAACTTTACTAAAGAAAAAGAAAAAGAAAAATAAACAACAACAAAGTGAAATACCCACTGGGATTTTGAATGGGAACGTGCTGAGTCTATAAATCAGTTTCGGGAGAATTAACATGTTAATAATATTGTGTTACAATGACTATGGTTTATCTCTCCATCTATTTATTTATTCATTCATTCATTAACTCATTTATTATTTTTTTGAGTTGGACTCTCACTCTGTTACCCAGACTGGAGTGCAGTGGCACATTCACAACCACCCCAGCGTCAACTTGCTGGGCTTTCATGATCCTTCTGCCTCAGCCTTCCAAGTTGCCAGAATTACATGTGCCATGCTACCACTCCTGGCTAATTTTCAATTTACTATAGAGATGGGGTCTTGCCAAGTTGCCCAGGCTGGTCTTAAACACACAGGGCTCAGACAATCCACTCACCTCCACCTCCCAAAGTGCTGGGATTACAGGCTGAGGCACCAAGCCTGGCCTATCTCTCCATATTTGAACTTTAATTTATCTCAACAATATTTTGTTACTTCAGTGTTGAGGTAGTACACTTTTAATTTAATTTATTTTATCTGATATTTGTATTATTTTATATTCAAATTCTTTGCTGCTAGTATATAGAAATACAACTGATTTTTGTACATGAATCTTATATTCTACTACTTTGCTGGTGTCACTTATAAATTCTAAAAGTTATAATATACTTTTATTTTTTCCAATGAACACAATCATATCAGCTGCAAATAATGATAGTTTTATATCCTCATGTCTAATGTTTATGCCTTTTATTTCTTTTTTATGTCTTATTATGCTGACTAGGACCCCCAATAAAATGCAGGACATATGTAGTGACAGTGGACTTTCATGGTATGGTCCCTCTTTGGGGAGGAGAGGGGAACAGCAATATTAAGTATGATATAGGTTGTACCTCCCTAATCAACAATTTGAGATCCAAAATGTTCCTAAATCCAAAACCTTTTGAACAACAACATCATGCTCAAAGGAAATGCTTACTTGATCATTTTGAATACTCAATTGATTAAGTATCTGCACATATTTCAAAATTTGAATCAATCTGAAATCCAAAACACTTCTGGTCCCAATCTTTTCTCAATTTGTATACATATTTTTAAAAATATCTTTTATCAAATTGGATTGAAGAAGTTTCCTTCTATAATGTTCATTTTTAAAATAAATGGTGTGACTTTTTTCCATTTTTTTCTGCATCTGTTTGTATAATTATACAAGCTATTTAAATTTTATTCTGTAATCAAATATTTTTATTGCTTTTGAACCTAACCTGGCATTCCTGATTTTAAATGTTAGAATGCTAATCCAACCTTTCATTTTGGGAGAAAACTCCTAGTTAGTTGCGATAAGTATCATATCTGTCACCTCACCAATTTATCTTTTTTTTTTTTTTTTTTTGAGTTGGAGTCTCACTCTATCGCCCAGACTGGAGGGCAGTGGCCGCTCCTGGCCACCGCAGCCTCAACCTGCTGGGCTCCAGCGATCCTTCCACCTCAGCCTTCCGAGTAGCCGGAATTACAGGCATGTGCTACCACGCCTGGCTGATTTTTTGATTTATTGTAGAGATGAGGTCTCGCTGCCCAGGTGGGTCTCGAACCTGCGGGCTCAGGCAATCCACTCACCTCAGCCTCCCAAAGGCACGGGATTACAGGCTGAGCCACCGAGCCCGGCTTTAATTTATCATTTTTGTATGTGTGGTGAGAATGCTAAAAGTCTATTCTTTTAGCAATTTTGTAAGAAGATAAATTCTAAAGAGTGAAAAGTTGTAGGGAAGAAATACATTAAGTAGAAGAAATAAATTAAGTAGACATTAGGAACGTAAAAGAAGGAGAAAAGATAGAAGTCAAAGCTGGTCAAAATTCGATGATGAGAAGTTTGGAACCCTACCTGAACTCATAGGCACATGCTAGTAATCAATATGTCACACACCAAATCTTCAAATCACGATCAGCAACTACTTCTTTATCTAGCAAGAGCTGTTTCATTGACTGCACAGAGCAGAATACATTATAGATACAAAGTCACCACTTCCAAAGTCAAAATGTTTGCAACTTCTGGTTACACACCTACCATAGTAGAAACAGATAAATCAGTATAGATCAACCTAGTTGTATTCTTCCCAGGAAGAAAAAATTCACTCTGAAGTAGATATAAAGATGAATTATCATTTCAGTTGTCTTTTACCAATGTTGTGGATGAAATCCTATAGATTCAGATATTCTTAAAGTAATATGGATTGCTGTCTAAGAAACTGACAGCAAGATATAGCACACCATCCACTTTACCCTTCATTTTTTGCAGGTCATCAAAATAGGGATCACAGGAAATAAAATTTACATAAGCAAAATAAGGAACAGAAAAGAATACACAAGAATATGGCTGTTGAATTTAATTGCTTGGCATACAGTCATGGCAGAATAACATAAAACACAACTACATACTTAAATCTCTTGTCCCTCCCAAATGAAGTGACTTTTAAATATCTTTGCTGGTCTCAGAAAAATAAGCATAAAAAGTAGATGTGATCCACTGTCGCAAAAAACTTATCTATGAAGAAAAAGGATTGCAGACAAAGGTAAGAAGTAGAATCAAAGAATTTGAAATATAGCCGATATATTACTTAGAAGTCATTTGGTAAACTCTCATTTGTAAGAAATCTCCCTTTAAAATGGCTTTGAAAACTGGAGGAGAGGGGAAATTTTTAGTGAAATTTATTGGTATGAAGTAATATGCACAGAATGGTTTAAAGTATAAAAACTCTTTTGTAGGTATTATCCTATTTAATCCTTTACAATCCTACAAAATGTTTGTTATTCCCATTCATAGATTTAAAAACCAAAGTTCACACACTAAAAAGTGCCACAGCTGGTTTTTAACTCTGGTCTTATTTCACACACTGTGTTCTTTCCACCATCATGTGCATCTTTCTGTAAGTTTGTATAAAATTTCAAAACAAACTGCAATCATAATGCTCTTCCATGAAGCTATATTTCATTAAACTCAGACCTATTAGAACTGAGTCTACTTAAAAAATGCTTATGGAAATTTCTTTGCTTAAAATATATAGCTAATGGGTTGTATATAATTAATAATTCTCAAACACCATTTAGAATCCTTAAATGATTGAGTCATATTAAATGATTTTAAACTGATGTAGTATTACAATGATTGACTAAGTTCTATCAAATACATTTCCCTCCAGATATGGAGAAAATATTAAACTGTCTTTCTAGCTAGCTATTTTATTCAAACCAAAACAGACAGATCAAGAATTGCACAATAATTGGGTCAAAATCACTATAGACTTGCTGAATAAAAAATTAATAATGATATTGGCAACTGACAACTTTCATTTTCTAACATGAAAGAAAAAGTCTTAAGATGAAAACACCTTCTGATCAGAGGTGCACATGTGTATTACATTGTCCCCCCCATCCCCAAGAACACCAATCAAGAAGAAATAAATAACAAGTAGTGTTTTATCCATAAGGAAAAACTTCACATGTAAGGCATCTTTCCAGGGATTGCTGTATTTTCTAAAGTGTCGTGTGTTATTTATTCTGATGACCCCCTTAAGAGCATAGCATCATAATCCATACCCTGGTGCTGTAAAACGTATTTATGATTTAAGTTCCATTATGGAGATACTGGAATGACCTAGTACATTTATGTCATTTATCTTTAGATCCAGCTTTTGTCACCTACATTAGAACTATTCACAAGTTTTAGCTAAAACACCAACTCTACTATGAAATCAACCTTGTTTCTAATTTTATTTCACCAGTAGTATTATATTAAGAATTGAAGAAAGACAGGAGAAATGAGGATTTTACACATTTTTGGGAGGTTGTCAGTAAGGCTTTAATTTAATTAAACATGTTTATAATCTAAACAGATTCTTATTCCATTCCAAAAGACAAGAATAGCCCAAATGTGCTTATTTTGTGAAGTGTGATTGTGGAAAATTGGGGTAGACTTTTTTCCTTCAGTTGTTTCATCTATAAAATGAAAGAGATTACTAGATAAACTCTAAAACAATGATGTTTACCTACATACTAACTTCTTGACTCGTTAATATTGTTTTAATGAATTCAATACAATACCAAGTTATAATACCTAAAATAACAACACTTATGTTTGTTGTAAACTTGAATAGTGTTTGGTGTTACCATCTCAGGACAGACAAAAAAGGAAAGAAGGTTTGATCGGGCGAAAGCTACTGTGTTACTGTCATCCCTGTAATGGTTTTCTGTAGGAAGAATTTATCTCCCCAAAGAAGCCCAGCAAAATCCCTGATGTCAGTGTTTAGAACTGCTAATCATGGCCAGTTCTGCAGCACTCTCCCCCAACTAGATTCTTCCAAAAGTTCAGTCATAAGAAATACGATGGAACTACGGGCTGACTCTCTTTTGCCCTCGTGTGTAACCCAACGTGTGTAACCCAGATGCATTAATAAAGTACAAAAAAGTATTTACTTTTAATTCCATGGTCACTATTGTCATACTCATTTGTAACATGGTATCATGATCATAGAGTGGCATATTTCCTCCTGGAAGTAGTTTTATGATTTTGTTTCCCATTTCCTTTTATTGGATACCCCCCTCAGATTGAACTGATATTAGATTATTTTACAAACTGGTGACTTTGGGTTCCTTTTTATATTAATCATTATACATGGTTTTTTTAAAATATAATTTGTATCCTCATGAAACTAAATCTTGCTATGATGTTAGCTTTTCGTAATTCACAGTCTGACATTCATCCAAAGAATCCTTCAGGACAAGTAGAAGCAGGTGGTTGTGGGAGAGGAGATAATTAGGCATCGAAGTTGTTGGCTCTGCAGTGGTTTCTGGAGCTGTGTGGTGCTGGGCTCTCCCAGTGCCCAAAGAGAAGAGGCATCTCAAGGAGCAACATACATACAAGCTGGAAAAGAACTGTTGGTTGCAATGAGAGATAAGCGAAAAGGGGGCCAGGGTACATTTGCCAGAGAGGAAACTTAAATTGAAGGCTCGTAGGAAGTGGTTCTGAAAAGTACCTCTCCTTGCATGCAAAGGACCCGAGAGTCAAAATACTAAGTCTCAGTATATGGATATGTAATTTAGAGTTTAGAATCATCAGGAGGTGAGGTCCGTTTGGGTGAAATACGTAAATCTATAGAGGGATCACAGGCTGCAATTGAAGCAAAATAACTGCATCATGGAGCATTAACTATGGTGTTAAAGTCCAGACGAGTTCAAAAATTCAAAGTGTAAAGAGGACAACCATACCAGGACTTGTGTGAAGTTGGAAGGGTCCTAAAAACCCAACCAGAAGGCATTATTATTATTACATTTTATTGAGGAAGAAATTGAGGCTTAGGCCATTTAAAGACTTGCTTAGAATCAACATTTAGAGGCAGAGCTAAAACTATATAACTGAGATCTTTTCATCTTTATTCACTTAAAAAGAAAATATCCTCATAGTATCTCAGTTCTGGTTGATGCTTTGTCTCTGGTGCCCATCCATCCAACTCTGTGTTTCTTTTCACCTGCCATATTCTTGAGCAAATGGATTTTAATCACCGTCACCACTTCTTGACTATTTTCTGGCTTCTCAGGCAACTGAAACTCTTCTAGTTAAGGTCTTCTATTACCACTGTTTTGTTATTTAATGGAAATTTTTTCAATTTCTAGCTTATCTCACCATACTGCATGAAATGACAAACCAATTTGATAGGAATAATATGAACAGCAGAGTCTGGATTTCTCACATTTTTCTTAATTTCTTGGGCTTACTCAGTATTTCTTAACTAGATCAATGGCTAGGAACATGAACTTTCCATGGTATTATAAAAATATTACAATCAACAGATGACTTTAAAGTTATCCAACAAAATTGAATCACTCTTATTGTTTGATAAAATATTACAGATTTGATAATTTGAATAGTTTCTTTCTTTTATACACACACACACACACGACACACACACACACACACACACACACACACACACACACACACATATATATATATACACATATATTTTTTGAGTCAGAGTCACTCTGTCACCCAGGCTGGTGTGCAGTGGCATGCTCATGGCCACCACTGCCTCTACCTGCTGGACTCAGGCGATCCTTCCACTTCAGCCTTCCAACTAGCTGTAACTACAGGTGTGTGCCACCACACCCGGCTAATTTTCAGTTTTATTTTAGAGACTAGGTCTCACCATCTTGACCAGGCTGGTCTTAAAACCGTGGGCTCAAGCAATCCTCTCACCTCTGCCTCCCAAAGTGCTGAGATTACAGGTGTGAGCCACCACACCTGACTTCTTTAAATGAGTAAAATATTGAGAGTCCTTCTATGTATTAAGCTATATATACAAGTTATTTTGTAAAAAATTAGCAGTTTTCTAATGGTAGAATCTGTTTCTCTAGAATAGTAACTGGGAAAGGAAAATGATGTAATTAAGTTATATGACTTTAAGTTTGACAAAGCTAAATGATCCAAGGTTCATGTTCATCTATTCCTTTATATTTTGAGTTTCTAGAGAAAGTTCTTACAATACCAGTTGTGCTTTTATTAGAGACCATTCCTTATATGCAATTTATTTAGCTTCTTGCCTCAGTTTAAAACTATTCATCTTGTTGCTTCCCCTGTGAAAAAGGAGAATGGTTCTTCTTTCTTTGCAATAAAACCTTGGTTAAAAGGCAATTTTAAGTTCAAGTAACATGATATTTTATATTATAAAATGTTAAAATGACTTCTGGTTGTTATTATTTAATCAATTTGGGATTCTATACCCTTTCCACATTATCATGACACTTTCCTCTTTTTAAAAATGTAGAATCAAAAATTGTATATACGACTTCACTTTTTCAAAATGAAAAAAAAATTGTGTTTTGTATATGAAGGCTACATTTTTCTTAAAACTATTTAAATTATTTCTATCTCCTGAGCCAGTCTAAAGCAAACTACATTTTTTTAGGTAAATTAATGAGACAATTAAAACTTTTAAATAGCAAATACAAAATCTGACTCCACTAGTTATGCTATGACTTCAGGGTGGTTTTAGAATTCAAACAAGCAATTAATTATTTGAAAATATCTGATATCTATGGGATATGATATCAGTCCATTTCACAAGATCTCATTTTAAAAATGCTCTCTAAAATCAAGAATAAAAGATCTGCTTAATTCTCTCCTCACCTCTTTCCTAATCTATTTCTTCTTCTCTGCTATCAGCATTCTGCTTCAATGTTAGCATAGGTTTATAATATTAATGATACACACTCAGTATTTCTTAATGTCAGTAAATAAAGTTGTATCATATTTTAGCCATAGAACACAGAATAATATATGCTAGAGAGAGATATACTAATATATATATATATATATATATTTGAGTCAGGTTTTTCAACCTAAACATTTTTTTCAATTGTGTGTGTGTGTGTGTGTGTGTGTGTGTGTGTGTGTGTGTGTGTGTGTGAGAGAGAGAGAGAGAGAGAAAATTGAGTCTGATTTTCACTCTGTTGTCCGGGCTGGAGTGCAGTGGCACCATCACAGCTTACCACAGCCTCTAACTCTGGCTCAAACCATCCTCTCACGTCAGCCTCCTGTGTAGCTGGGATTACATGCCACCATGCCGTGCTAATTTTTTTATTTTTGTAGAGTCAGGTTCTCACTATGTTGCCTATGCTGGTTTCAAGCCTCTGGGTTCAACAATCCTCCTACCTCAACCTCCCCAAATACTGGAATTACAGGCATGAGCCCCATACCCAGCCAACACAATAAGTTTAGCTAGTAAATTAATTTCCAGACTAACTAAGACTGGGACATATTTAAAGATTTCTATCTTCCATGATATCCTGTTATATGCTATAAACAGGTGCATTTTAAGTAATAAAAAGTTATATTTGTATTCTTTCCTTTCTCTGTCGTAAAAATTTCACTTATTTGTATAAAATAGGAGGCAAATCATGAAGCAATATAATTTGGAGTCTGAAATATGCTAAATTACTAATCTGCTGGCAAATCAATTCTGTAAACTTTGGAGTGGAGGAAAGGTTTGAATCTTTTCCTTAAGAGAGGCAATGTGCAAACTGATCGCTATAGAGAAACATGCTATCATTCTTCTCCCTCTCTCCACAGAGAGATAAAAGTCCTCCTCGTCCAAATCATGTATTCCTTTTCATCTGCAGAGGCCCCCCCTAGGACATATGTTTGTGGGAGGTAGAAGAGGACCCAGCACAGTCTGTGATTGCTGAGGTATAGCAGAAACTTGGGAAAGACAAAGAAGAAAATGGCATTCCTTTGGACCAAAGGGATGCTTCTCTTTTTCCTGGGCTTAGAAACCTAACATATTTCTGACCTTGAAGGGGTAGCTTATTTACCACATTATTCTGTGTTCTCAGGGGTCCAAAAAAAAAAAAAAACCCCAGTATGAATTTAATTACATCCTTGTCAAGAGGTAATTCCATCTCAAAAATTAATTTTCAGTTCTTTGGAGTTATTGCACATTAAAAAATATTGTCACGCAAAAAACATGGGTGGCCTGTCACAAACATTATGAAACTATTGACCTTACATAGCTTCATCTGCACAACTATTGATTTTTTTCTGTCTTTATTTTGACATTTCATATGATTTCATCTAAGATTCATCACGGTGGAAATGTCAGGTTTAAGGGTGTGCTTTTATTGTTTGGGGAGAGCAATCTTAGCAATGGTTTACTACTTATCTATTAGAGGCAGTAGGTGGATTCATCAATGCTGAAATGATTCAGCATCGAGTTATCATACTTATTTTTTTCAGAGGTTCCCAGATTACTCTATTTCCCCCAGAAGTAAATCGGGTTGTCACTTTGGGTTTTAGATGCCAATACTTTCTTAACTGGGCTATAAAATACTAACCCATGAATATATTTAATTGAGGACTTCCTGGACTATGAGTGATACAATTAACTCAGTTCAGTTTCTGTCAGTGAGCAAGGGGATAGGGGCACTAATATACTTCCAAATACCCATTACAGCAGTCAGAAATCAATATTTTAAAGCAATTGTATCATTTAAATGTTTTGTCTTATCCGGATTTTCAGGCTGGAGTCTTCATACTTGCTTCTCTCTCTCTCTACCCCTACTACAATGAGGGACAAATAGAGTTTGGAGTCCATGACCAAAATATCATCTGACAATGTGTGTTTTTCTTCTTGGTTAGCTGTTTTAAAATGTCATTTGCAGTGTGTTGAAGAAAATAAGCCGAGGGCTTCGATTAAACAGTGAATAATTTATGTGTAAATTGACTTTTATTAGTATAAAATTGTAAAGAGAGTCAACAAATTATTTGTGATACTATAGATTAGTTTTAAGCCAGCCAACAGCATGTAAAAATCATATTTCCAGCCAGGACGGGCCACATAATTTGTAAGACTCAGTGCAAAATGAAAATGTGAAGCCTGTTCAAAAACTGTAAAGAATTTCCAGACAACAGCAAAGATTAAATGCAAAGCCCTTCGAAGAGTAGGGCCTGGTGTGACTGCACAAATTGCTTGTCCATGAAACCAGCCCTGTTTCCATGTCCTAGCTATTAAAATTTAACTTCCTAATTTCTTTTTTTTTTTTTTTCTGAGTTGGAGTCTCACTCTGTCGCCCAGACTGGAGTGCAG
>NW_007249319.1:730708-739557 GCF_000164805.1 Carlito syrichta | reverse complement strand
GGCTCAGGCAATCCACTCACCTCAGCCTCCCAAAGGTGTGGGATTACAGGCTCAGCCACTGAGCCCGGCTTAATTTCCTAATTTCATTTGCTAATGAGAAGAAAGAATAGACCTCCCCACAATACAGTTTTCCCTTTCTAAAGAAAGCAACTTCCAACTGAGATAACCCATGTACAGACACACTAAAATACCATTCGCTAAGTAATTTTTTAAAAAAATTAGATGTTTTAAACTATGCAAAATATCATTTAGCTTGACTATCTGTTTTTTAAACCCATGAGTTAGAGAAACAGTTTAGATGATATCACTAGCTGAAGTAAAAAATGAAATAAAAGGCAGTCAGTTCCACTGAATCATTCTTGTGCTAACATTTCCTGTTTATGGAAGACAAACCCGAAGCTTCAAGTATCTCTACATCTGTCAGAAGATTTGCAGAGAAAAGTATTGTTAATGAAAATGGCAGTACACACAAGATGACCTTTAGAAGTTACCCACTATTCTCAAAATGACACTGCTTTCCATGGCAAATAAGAAACTATGATCTGGTTGCATGTTCTCAAGCATTGGCCATCAAAGCAGTAATAATTGATTTAAAAGACAATAAAACATTAAAATATGATTTATATCACTTATTAATTAAACATTTTTCTATTGGCTGGAAAAGATGTTACTAGAGGAGATGTTATGCTATAAAATACATTAGAAGACTCATTCCATATGATTCTTGAATTCTAAATATTTGTAATGATATAAAACTAAGTCACTGTGCTAAAATGCAATTACAACTTTAGTGGCATGTGTTTTTTTTTCCTTTTAATTGAATGGAGAAACTAAGATATTTTTGAAAATCTTTAATGTTTAATTGTGGCATTTGATTCAGTAAAGAATAATCCTCCTAATGAGAGCTGGCCTACATAATGACATTGCCTAGTGTATTATTTAAATAATCAGATTTTTCTTTCAATTCCAGCACTTACTACTTTCTTTTCCATATTCAAAGCAGATACTCCTCTGCTAGCATGTGTATTAATGTTAATTGAAGTTATTCAGGTGGATGACAAAGGAAATTAGACCCCTTAGGGTATCGTCTTCCCTTGTAATTAAAAAAAAAAGAAGCTTTCAAGAACTGCATATATAAATTTGAACAAAATACTCCATTCCACATGCCACTGCAAATTTTCTAAGTATGTGATCATAGTCCTGAGAATGTCTCTGACAAGACATATGTATCATAAAGAGAGTTCAAATAAGGAATGGGCTATTTAAAGAAATTCTACTTAAATTCTGGAATGTAATTCTGACTATAAAATTATAAGGAAACTATGTTAATCGGTTCATTAGTTTGGTCGATAACATTTTATTCTGACCAAAGAAGGAAATGCAAGGTAGGAAAAAGGTATATATATATATGGAAAAACTGAATGAGTATATAGCTGGAAAAATGTATTAACAAACCGATATGAGTTAATTTTAGAATAGAGCGTATATACTTGAGAGTGAGGGATAGAATACCAGGAGAGAGTCTCTTTTGTTTAGCTAGTGTGTCAGATGGTATGTTTGTTTAAATTAGTAAGTACCCAGATCTGTTTTGAAGTCATGGAACTTTAAAAATAAAAACACTGTGCCCATGAAACTTGGGAGATATTTAAGATCTTTTGGACTCTGTGGAAGAGAGAGCTCTAGAAATCTTTCCTCCAAAGTGTGTATTTAATTCTAAATTCAAATCTTCACATAAAAAATAACTTTAGGAGGTCTAATAAAACTGCAAGACATAAATGGTCTTTATTGACTTTAAGCAGAATGAAACTGGAAAGAAAATAAAATCGTTCTCACAATAGTACCACAGGGAGAAAGAAACACAATTTGAAAGCACAAGAGAAATTCCAGAGTAATTTTTTAGTGGAAATCTAAAAAGTTGAGACACAGTGTAACAACTGAAAATCACTTTTTAAAATAACCAGATTAAATAAAATACTGATGGAAATGTAAATCTGAATTTAATTCTCATTTACATAGTCTATGAACTGAAGCAATTTTTTTCTTTAGTCTAAAGAGAAAAAGCAGATTCTACTAGTTGAGTGACCTCCATAGCAAGCAGAAAGCTTCAGTACTTCCTAAGAATTTCTAATCCCATTCCGAAGCATACTTCCAAACCTTATTTTCCACTCTGTCCTCTCACGTACCCTCTGATTTTCCTTTAATTCCTTTCTGTCTTTGTGCTCATGTAGATTTCCGATCTTCAGAGTTTTCTACTTGAGAGATATTTTGAGAAACAACTCAAATGCTACCTCCAATTCCAACACTTCCCTGAATTTCCCCAAGCAAAGGGATGCCCCTTCCTCTGAATGTCTATAGTCAATTTTCAGCCTTCGGGGACATATTTCTTTCTTGTGTCTAACTTATTTCTTTATGCATATATTTTCTCTGCTACCAGATTGTAAGTTTTTCAAAGGAAAAACATGATAAATTTACACTGATATGTAGATATCTTTTGTACATACACATCTGAGGAATGTTTGATACATAAACTTGACTGAAGGATATTAACATTCCAGTGTTTTTCAACCTGAGCCACCCGTTCTGAATGGTACTAATTATGGTGAACCATTGGACTCTAAAAATAGGCAGACTTGCTGGGTCTAATCCCAGGCCTTTAGACTCACTGCTGTGTGATCTCGAGCAGAGATCGCCCTTAACATCTCTGCCTCAATTTCTTTACCTTTAAAATGCAGATAATGACGTGATATTTACTCCTCACTTTTGTGGAATAAATAGATTAACCCATTCTATCTGTTTGCTAGGACTGCCATAACAAAGTACCATCGACTAGGTGACTTAAACAACAGAAATTTATTTCTCACAGTTCTGGAGGCTAGAAGTTCAAGATGGAGGTGTGGGCAGGTTTGGTTCCTCTCAAGCCTTGTCTTGGCCTGCAGATGGCCTGCTCTCCACTGTGTCGTTGCACGGTCTCTTTTCTGTGTATGCACATCCCTGATATCTTTCTGCATGGAGAAGTGTCCTTTTTTGATAAGGATGCCACTCAGATTGGACTTGGCCCGCTCATATGGCCTCATTATAGCTTAATCACCTCTTTTCTAAGGCTCTATTTCTAAATAAAGTCACATTCTGGGATACGAGATGCTAGGATTTCAACATATGAATTTTGAAGGGACACAATTCAGCCCATAATATCCATATGAAATATACAAAACCGTATCTGGCGCATCATGGTCAGTGAGATTGGTGGTTGTGGCAGTGTCATTTCTTTCACTTCGGCCTTGTTTCCTTTGGCTTCTGATAATTTTGGATATCTTCATCTTATTTTGCCAGTGAATATATCTTTTTTTCCTTATAATCTAAGGGTAATTTCAAGTTCAGATTCCTATGGCTCCGTTTCCTATTCCGATTTACCTAAAAACAGTGTTCTGTCTGCTAATCTAACTATAAATATTTTATTATATTTAACTGGAATTTTAAGCTTCCAGGAGTCTCCCATTTTTTCAGTTCTTCTAATTTAAAACTTTGCTGTATATTGCTTAAGTGGTAAAGCATTTTCTATTACCACAGAATAACTAGTACATGACAGATTCAAGCAGCTTGACAGAAATGTGTATAAAGTAGCATACATATTATATGCACAATATATTTTATGAGAAAAACTGTGTCTGTTCGGAGATTATAGAGAAATACTGAGTTATATTACCTGACTCACTATATTAAAAAATAGTTTGGGCTGGGCTCGGTGGCTCAGTCTGATACCAACACTTTGGGAGGCTGAGGCGAGTGGATTGCCTGAGCCCACGAGTTCGAGACCAGTCCAGGCAACTTGGCCAGACCTCATCTCTACAATAAATCAAAAATTAGCTGGGTGTGGTAGTGCGCACCTATAGTTCAGGATACTTGGAAGGCTGAGGCAGAAGGATCAGAGCCCAAAAGGTCGACACTGGGGTGGCCGTGAGTGTGCCACTGCACACTGGGCAACAAAGTGGGACTCCACCTCAAAAAAAAAAAGGAAGAATTTGTCGCTCTTCGGAAATTCCAGATGGCGCAAAATTGAAACAAATCAATTTACAGGCATATTGTAATCTATAAATATTTACATGGACTCCTCTTCAGTGATAATACCAGTGTTCAATGACTGAATTTTAATGTACAGATAGAAAAAAGGCAACTTCTGCTAGTAGCTTTTTGAAGCTTTATAAGCAATATTAGAGTACACTGACTTAGAAACTATAAATCAGCTACCCTTTTTTTTTGTTTCAGCATATCACATTAAACAATATATATTTTATGTTCATATTCTGAATGAATGGTACTAGCTAACTTACTAGTGATTTAGCAAGGGGAAAAAAGACTTAACCAGGAATATTATCTGACCAGGATGTGAAAATTATCCCATCTGCAGAGATTTAACTGCCCACAGTCCCTTCTTGAGGAAAACCGAATTAAGAATACTCCCTTAGAAACCACTTAGAACTTAAGGAGCTTAAACTTTTATAACTTGAAGCAGAAATGTGTGCTCTTTACAGAAGTTTCAGCTCTTTAAGGAAGTTTCAGTTTTTTTGTCTTCAGCCACGCAAACAGTCTTGGTAGAAACTGGAAGTACGCATCATGAAACAGTGAAAACCTTTCCCACAGCAAAGGACAAAATAATTTTTTTAAAAATGTTGAACTGCTGGAATAGTAGAAGAAAGCACTGGAAATATGATGAGATTTCTAAGAAATATGATTTGCCTCATTGCAGTTCGTTTGAAATTAAATGTGAGAAATGTCTTAATTTGCATTAAAACTGCCTAAACCAATTCACTGATGCTCCTTAGCACAGTGTTGTGTAGCAAAGCTTTATGAATTCAAAAAAGAGCTTATACCAATGATTTTCCTATTATAGGATAGCTTCTCGGTAGCAAGTAGAGTTCAATCTTCCAAATACTGTGAGCAAATCTCTTTCCAGTGAATCTATCAGTCTTTGGTTTATGAGGAAATCTGAGCTTCGAAAACTTCTTGTCTCTTTTAACTTCAGCTATATTTTGACAAAAACAGGAAAGTTTACCGCTAACAGAAATAAGCATTAAATTAATATATAAAAGATAAAAATACATTATAATGCAACCAAGCATCTCTACTTTATATATTTACTAATCCATTCTTGTATATTTAGTTTTCTTGAGTGAACTTTGTATTTTTAATTGATATCTTTATTGAAGTGATTGTAGAGTCACAAGCAGATATAAGAGTACAGAGAGATTTCTTATATACTTTGATAAGTTTTCAACTCAGTGGTAACATTTTGCAAAAACTATAGCATAATATCACACAGGATATTGACATTGATTTAATCCAACAATTGTATTCAGCTTTCCCTACTTCTACTTGTACTCGTGTGTGTGTGTGTGTGTGTGTGTGTGTGTGTGTGTGTGTGTGTGTGTCTTAAATGATATGACATTTTATCACCTGTGTGTGCGTTTGTGTATCAAGACACTAAACAGTACCAGCACCACAAGGATCCCTTGTGTTGGCTTTTTATAATCACGTTCACCTGTCTTCTTCCCCTCTCCTCTGGCCCTAAACACTGGCAAACATTAACCTCACTTTCATTCCTAAGATTTTGTTGTGTTAAATATTTTATGAAAATGAACTCCTACAGTATATAATGTTTGGGGATTTGCTTTTTTCCTTCAGTATAATTCCCTGAAAGTCCATCCAAGTTGTATCAGTACTACATTCCTTTGTATCACTGCATAGAATTTCACAGTATGTACATACCCTATTTGTCTAGCCATTTATTTGTTGAAGAATACCTTGGTTGATTCCATTTTGGGTTATTAAACAAAAATTGACTATGTACATTTAGGTACAGGTTATTGTGTGAACATACATTTTTATTGCCCTGGGAAAAATGCCCAGAGTGAAATTGCTGAGCCTTTTGGAAATTGCATGTTACATATATAAGAAACAGAGTGCCTATACCAATTTACATGTCCACAAGCAAAATATGAGTGATTCAGTTTTGCTGCCTCCTTGCCAGCCTTTGGTACCATCAAGATTTTTTATTTTAGCCATTACATGAGGTATGTAACTGTATCTCATTATGGTTGATTTGCTTTCTCCTGAAGGTTAATGATGTTGAACACAATTTCATGTGCCTATTTTCCATATGTATACCTCATCAGTGAAATGTCTTTTTCTATTCTTTTCATATTTTCTGATTATTTGTTTTTTTACTGTTGAGTTTTGAAAATTCTTTATGTATTCTAAATGCTACTCCTTTCTCAGATATATGGTTTGCAAATATTTTCTCTCAGACTTTTCTTTTCATCTTTACTACATGGGTTTTCACAAAGCAGAAGTTTTAAATTTGTTGAGATCTGATTTTACCTTTTTGGATGGCACTTTGGTGTCAAGTCTAAGAATTTATGGCTGATCCCTGGATCCTAAAGTTTTTCTCCTATTTTTTTTTTAAGTTTTATGGTTTTATGTTCTACATTTAAGTACGTTTACATGTACATTACGTTTGTAATTCATTTTGAGTTGGTTTTAGGTTTACATCAAGATTCACTTTTTTGCCTACAGATGCCTACTTGTCCCAGCATTATTTTTTTCAAATGAACATGCATTTGATCTGTTGAATTGCTTTTGAAGCTTTGTCAAAAATTACTTAGATACATGTGTGTGGATCTATTTCTGGATTGTTTATTCTGTTTTGTTTGTATGTCTGTATTTCCTTCAATACTACACTGTCTTGGCAATTTCACTATACAGTAAGGTTTATTATTGAGTAGATAATTTCTCCCACTTTCTTCTATTTTTTCAAGACTTTTAAAAACTATTCTATTCTAGGATCTCTGTCTTTTCCTATAAAATTTAGAATAAGCTTGTCTGTGTCTACAAAAACTTCTCTGGGATTTTAATAGGAATTGTACTAATTCTATAGATTAAATTGGGGAAAAATGGACATTTTTCTATGTTGACTCTATATATGAACAAAATACACCTCCTCATTTATTTTATTTGATTTCTATTATCAACATTTTGTACTTTTCAGCACTTGTGCATGTATTGTTGAGTATATATGTATGTATTTAATTTTATTTGGAACAATTATAAATGGTATTAAGTTTCTAAGTTTGGTTCCCACTTGTTTATTGTAGGTATGTAAATATGTGATTGGTTTTTATGTATTGATCTTGTGTCCTGAAATTTTGATGAACTCATTTGTTATAGAAATGTGTGTGTGTGTGTGTGTGTGTGTGTGTGTGTGTGTGTGTGTGTGTGTGTTTTGTATAATTCTTGAAGTTTCCTATGAAGGTAGTCATGTCATCTGCAGTCAGAAGGAACTTTATTGCTTTCTTTCTACTCTATATGTCTTTTACTCCTTTTCTTTGTGCATTGCAGTGGCTACAACTTCTAGCATTATGCCTTTTTCCTGATCTTTTGAAGAAAGCATTCAGCCTTTCACCATTAAAGTATGATGTTATCTGTATGTTTTTGTAGATGCCGTTTATCAAGTTGAGTTAATGTCTCTCTATTCCTAACTCACTGAGTGTTTTTTTAATCATGAGTGGGTATTGGATTTTGTCAAATGTTTTTTGTGTCAATTGATATAATCTTATGATTATTATTCTTTAGTTTTTTGACATAGTGTCAAAATTATATTGATTGATTTTTAAATGTTGAACCAGTTTTATATACATAGAATAGATCCCATTTGGTCATGGTATATAATTTTTTATACATTGCTGAATTAAATTTGTTTAATACTTGGCTGAGGATTTTTGCATTTAACTTCAAAAGAGATATTGGTCTTTTTTTTTTTTAAGTACACTTGTCTAGTTTTTATATTAGAGTAATGCTGACCTCAAAAAGTAAGTTCCTTTTCTGAAAGAAGAAGAGCTTTTTCTGGAAGAGGTTGGGTAAGCTTGTTCTTATTTAGTTATTTAGATGTTTAGTCAAACTCCCCCAGTGAAACCATTTGGCTGTGCAGTTTATTATTTAAAGGGAAATTTTCATCTTTTTTTTTTCTTTTCTTTTCTTTTGAGACAGAGTCTTATTCTGTTCCCCAGGTTAGAGTGCAGTAGTGAAATCATAGCTTACTGTGTTCTCAAACTCCTGGGCTCAAGCAATCCACCTCAGCCTCCAAAGTAGCTGGGGCTATGGGTGTGTGCCACCATGCCAAGCTGAAAGGGAGATTTTTTAAAATTATAAATTCAACTTTTTAAATAGTTAAACAGCTAATAACATGGTCCATTTCACCTTGGCTGAGATTTGCTTGTTAGTGATTTTGAAGGATTGGTCCATTTCTTTTAAGTTGTTGAATTTATAATTTTATAGACTTTTTCATAGAAAGAGCTTATTTCTTAAGTGATTTCTCTCTAGTTTCTCTGTTTTCTATTGTCTTTCTATTATTGATTTCTCATTTTATTTTATTATGGTTAGAGAATGCACTCTATATGATTTCAATTCTTTCAAATTTATTGAGGTTTGTTTTATGACCTGTGATATAGTCCACTTTTGTAAATGGTCTATGGGTGTGGTATTAGTCAGTTCATGCTGCTAAAACCAAATATTATCGATTGAGTGATTTAAACATCAGACATTTATTTCCCACAGTTATGGAGACTAAGAAGTTTAAGATTAAGGTGCCAACAGATATGTTCCTTGATAAGGGATCAAATGTATTGCAGATGGCTGCCTTCTCCCTATAACCTCAAGTGGCAGAGAGAGGGAAGGGGGAGATGGAGGGGAAGAG
Organism: Carlito syrichta; assembly: GCF_000164805.1. NCBI lineage: Eukaryota > Metazoa > Chordata > Mammalia > Primates > Tarsiidae > Carlito > Carlito syrichta. Next base: position 730,811 of record NW_007249319.1, on the reverse strand, counting down.
AAAAAGAGATAGGGTGAGTGGGAGGAAGGGAAGGGATAGAAGGGGAGTGAGAGAATGAGAGGGAGGGAAGGGAAAGGGGCAGAGAGAGAGAAGGAGGAGGAGT
>NW_007249319.1:678201-730688 GCF_000164805.1 Carlito syrichta | reverse complement strand
TATCAGGTGAGAACGAGACACAGGGCTGGGAAGAGGTGAAGAAAGACACGTAAGAAAGAGTACTGATAGCTACATAGTACTAAAGAGTACACAGAACTGGCTTCACTGTCCGTGTATATCTTCTTGGCCGTGTACCAAATGTGGTCTAATTTCCCCCGCTCACGGTGAATGTTTCGAGGCGGCGGAGCTCCACGGTGGCTTGAGATCGAGGGTGGGGGGCGCAACGGGACCCCAAATACTTTTACATTGGAGATTAGGAGCTCAGTATATATATTTCGGAGAGACACAATTCATAGCATTTCACCCCTGGCATCCCAAAATTTGTATGCTTTTCACAGACAAAATGCAAATATTCCATCTCAATAGCCCCCAAAGTCTTAAGTCATCCAGTATCAACTCTAAAGTCTAAAGTCCAAAGTCTCATCTGAATATAATAAAAACCATATATGAGTGACACTTAAGGTATAATTCAGTATGAGGCAAAATTCCTCTTCAATTAGAAGCCTGTGAAACTAGACATGTTATGTGCTTCTAAAATACAATCACAAGGCAGGCATAAGATAGACATTCCCATTCCAAAAGGGGAAAATATGAAAGAAGGAAGGGGTGATGGGTCCCAAGGAAGTCTAAAACCTAGAACAGAAAATTCCATTAGGCCCTAACGCTCTATATTAATCCTTTTACATTTGATGTTTTGTCCTCCAGGCCCTTGGGGTAGCAGCATCACCCCCATGGCTCAGTGGCATCGCCCTACCTCTTTGGCTCACTGCAGGAGTGGCAATCCCAGCCATTGAAAACTGAGGCAGAGGCAGCATTGCTCCCAACCCCCAGGCCTATGCACTTTGAGCCTATGTTACAATGATAACTCTAATGATCTCACAATTCCCTTTGGGGTCCCTCTTCCCTTTTTTTGAGAGTACACATTGGTTTGCAGCCAAATAACTATGGTCTGACTTGTAGTTTCCAAGAGGTCTAGCAGCCTTTTTTCATTCTATCCCACTTTCTTTATCGCCTTTAATTCAGATTAGCTGTATCTCTGCTGGCCTAATATTCTCTCTGTTCCTGGCAGCAGCTGAAATGGTTAAGTTCATGAGTTGCTCCCAAGTTTTCCTTACAAACTGGTTACTGGTCACACTCTTCTCAAGTTTTCTAATTGTTTTGCAATATGGATAGGTTGAGAATTTTAAAATTTCCAAATTCTGGTTCTTTTTCCCTAACAATTCTGTTTTCAGTTATCTCTCATTGCATTTTACTTTTAGTAGGGAGGCAGAGCCAAGACACACCTTCAGCATTTTGATAAGAAATCTTCTTCACTAAATTTCTAATCTCCTCTCTCCCAGGTTCTACCTTCCACAAAACACTAGAACCTGGACACAATTAAGCCAAGTTTTTTGCCACTTTATACAAAGGTTTGCCTTTCCTCCAGTTTCCATATATCCAACTGAGACCTCACAAGAATGGTACCTTTACCATCCATATTTCTACAGCTGTGGCTTAAATGTATCCTCTCCAAAGCTCAGGTGATAGTATTAAAAGGCAGAGTCTTTAAGAAACTATTGCATCACAAGACTTCCTCCCTCATGAATGGGATTAAGGTCCCTATAAAAGAGGTGGCATGCAGTGATTGGCTAGCTTACATTCCTACTTCTCTGTGGGCAGCATGCAATGCCATGTGGAAAAGGACACCATTCAACCCTCTTCCCTTTCTGCCTTCTACCATATGAGGGTACTGCAAGAGAGCTCTCACTAGACACAAAGTGCTGGCACCTTGATCTTGGATTTCTTGGCCTCCAGAACTGTGAGAAAATACATTTCTGGAATTTTTAATTTTATGTTATAAATACTCAGTTTTGTTGGAGAAGCATAAATGGAGTAATACAGAAATGGTACCTGAAGAGTGAGGTGTTGCTACAACAAATACTTAAGGATATAGAAGCAGATTTGGAACTGGGTAATGGATAGAGGCTGGAACAGTTTTTAAGTAAATGCTGGAAAAAGCCTGTATTGCTGTGAACAGAGCATTAAGAGGGATTCTGAGAAGTGTCTATTCATGTCTTTTGCCCACTTTTTAATGGGACTGTTTGCTTTTTTCTTTTCGGCACAATTGAGTTCCTTGTAGATCCTAGATGTTAGGCCTTTGTCAGATATACAGTTGGCAAATATTATTTCCCATTCTGTGGGCTGTCTCCCTGCTCTCTTGATGGCTTCTTTTGCTTTGCAGAAGCTCATCAGTTTGATGAGGTCCCACGTGTCTGTTTTATTTCTTATGGTATGGTCACTTACAGTTCTGATCAGGAATTGGTTGCCAGTTCCAATTTCCATAAGGGTAGATCCTGCATTTTCTAAGATTCTTATGGTTTGAGGTTTTATGTTTAGGCCTTTGATCCATTTAGAGTTAATTTTTGCGTATGGTGATAGGTAGAGGTCCTGTTTCAATCTTCTGCATGTAATCAGCCAGTTTTCCCAGCACCATTTGCTGAATAGGTTCTCTTCTCCCCAGTGGTTGTTGTTGGAGGCTTTGTCAAAGATGACTTGGTTGAGAAATTGAGGCTTTGCTTCTAGAATATTTATCCTGTTCCATTGATCTATATGCCTGTTCTTGTACCAATACCAGGCTGTTTTGATTACTGTATCCTTATAGTAAAGTTTGAAGTCTGGAAGTGTGATACTTCTTGCTTTGTTTCTCTTACTAAGGATTGTTTTGACTATTCATGGTCATTTATGTTTCCATATGAATTTCTATATTGTCATTTCCAGGTCTGAGATGAATGATGTTGGAATTTAATGGGTATTGCATTAAATCTGATTGTCTTTGGTAGGATGGACATCTTAACAATGTTGATTCTTCCTATACATGAGCATGGAATGTTTTTCCATTTGTTTGTGTCTTTGGATTTCTTTGAGCAGTGTTTTGTATTTCTCAATGTAAAGTGCTGTCATTTCTCTGGTTAGGAAGATGCCGAGCTATTTCTTTTTCTCTTTCTTTCTTTCTTTCTTTCTTTCTTTCTTTCTTGTGGCTATTGTGAATGGGATTGTGCTTTTTATTTGGATCTCTGCATGTTTGTTGTTGGTGTATAGGAATCCAAATATCTTTTGCACATTTATTTTGTACCCTGAAACCTTGCCAAAGTCCCTTATCAGTGCAAGCAGGTTTTTGACAAGTTCTCTTGGATTTTCAAGGTATAGGATCATATCATCAGCAAAGAGGGTTAACTTGACTTCCTCTTTTCCTATTTGGATACCCTTGATTTCCTTCTCTTGTCTAATTGCCCTAGCTAGGACTTCCAACACAATGTTGAACAAGAAGAGTGAGAGTGGGCAGCCTTGTCTTGTTCTAGTTTTCAGGAGAAATGTTTCAAGTTTCTGTCCACTTAGCAATGTTAACTGTAGGTTTATCATAGATAGCACTTACTATTTTGAGGTATGTTCCTTCTATACCTTGGTGTTTAAGGGTTTTCAAAAAAGTGCTCAGCCTCACTAATCATCAGAGAAATGCAAATCAAAATCACATTGAGATACCACCTAACCCAGTAAGAATGACCATCATTAATAAAACAAACAACAGATGCTGGTGAGGATGCAGAGAAAAGGGAGCACTTCTACACTGCTGGTTCTACAAACTAGTGCAACCTCTTTGAAAGACAGTGTGGTGATTTCTGAAAGAACTAGAAATTGACCATCCATAGGGCCCAGCAATTCCTCTATTCCTCCAGAGGAACTCAAATCATTCTACAAAAAAGATACCTGCACACGAATGTTTGTTGCAGCTCTATTCACAATAGCAAAAGCATGGAACCAACCATGCTGTCCATCGAAGCTGTACTGAATTAAAAAAAAATGTGGTGTATATATACAGAATGGAATATTATACAGCCATAAAGAAGGACAAACATATTCACTTTGCAGCAACTTGGATGGATTTAGACTTTATCCTATTCAGTGATCTACCACAGAAGCAAAGAACAGAGTACCATATATTCTCACTCATAAGGCAGACCTTGAACAATTGTAATACTATAAGAAAGGGATTGGCAGCGGTGGGAAACTGCCAGGGGAGAGGGGTGAATTGGGAGTTGAGGGAAACTGTTAGGGGAGGGAGGAGTATACCTCCTCAACAAGGGTATCTGCATAATCAATGTTTGTATACCTAAACACGAATTGTACCCCCATCTTAAAAAAAAAAAAAGAGGCATTCTGGTGAGGGCTCAGAAGAAGAGAAGAACTGTAGAGTAAGCCTCATTCTTGGGGAATACTTAAGTACTTAAGCAGTTATGTCAGTGAAGACTATTCTGCTGAGGTCTTGGGCAGAAATGAGAAATGATTTCTTGTCTACTAGAAGAAAAGACCATCCTTTCCTTTGCTACAATGTAGCAAAAAACTATGTTCATATTCATGTTGTAGAACTTTTGGAAAGACAGGACTCCAGAGTGATGAAATAGGATATTTAGAGAAGAAACCTCTAAGCAGCAAAGTCTACAGGATGTTGTATGACTTCTCTTAACTGCTTATAGTAAAATACAAGAAGAGAGGAAAGACTTGAAGATGAAATTCAATTAAAAGCAAAGCAGAGTATAAAAGACTTGTAAATTTCTCAGCTAGCCATTTAAAGAATAAAAAGGTGTTTTTAGAAGAGAAAAGCAAGGATTCAGTCAGTCAACCATTTGATAAAAAGATTAGTTCAGACAGAAGGAAACAAAGTGCTATTCATCAAGACAAGGGGAGAATGATCCCAATGGTATTTCCAAGGTCTTTGAGGCTACCATGCCCATCACAGGTAGGCATGGTAGCCCTCACTAGGGCCGTGAGGACAGAACTTCTTAAGGGAAGGGGCTGAGTGTGGCTGTGGGACCTTGAAGTTCACTGCCCTGAGCTGCCTCAAGTCTCTGCTCTGTGAACTCCAGAGCTGTGCTCTTTGGCTGCACCAGCTGTGACTCAAGCAGGCCCAGGTCAAGCCCAAGCCTCTGCTCCACAGTGCACAAGAAGTAAACCTTGGCTTCTAAATGATGATAACTCTACAGGCTCCCAGAATGCAAAAGTTGTGAAGACATGGCTTCATTCACCTAGATTACAAAGGATGTCTCCAATAACCTCTGGGTCCAGGCAGATTTGCCCCTGAGAAACAAGACCTCTAAAGCTACCATCATGTAATCCAGCCTGGTGCCAACCTAACTCCAACCCTGAGAACTAAAGCGTGGGCTGTACCCAAAAGAGCTATGGGAATGGGGTCCCATGAAGATTCATCCTGCATCCCTACATGGCTAGAAGGTATGGCATAGAGTCAAAGATTATTCTCTAGTATTAAAATTGAATATTGTTTGCTTCATTGACTTTTGAACTTGCTCGGGACCTGTTCCTCCTTTTTTCTTTTTTTCTTAATTCTCCCTTTAGGAATAGAAATTTTTGTCCTCTACTTGCCCTACCATTGTGTTTTAGAAGCATATAACTTGTCTGATTTCACAGGCTCACAGCTGGAAGGAAATGAATCATACCTTGAGGCTCACTCATCATGTTTAAATGAGAATTTGGGTTTAGACTTTAAAGCTAATGCTGGAATACATTAGGGCTTTTAGGGCTATTGGGATGGAATGAATATATTTTGTGTGTAAGAAGCATATGAGTTTTCAGGGGCCAGAGGCAGAATGCTATAGTGTGAATGTGTCCCCTCCAAGTTCAGGTGTTGCCAATATGAAGGTATGCAAAAGTAGGGCCTAAAAGAGGGGATTAGGCCATGAGGGCTCCTTCCTCATGAATGGGATTAAGGCTTTATAAAAAAAAGGCTACATATATTGTCAAGCTAGCTTGCTTTCCTTCTCTTCTGTCATGTGTCTACACATTCTGTGTCTACACCCTCTTGCCATTCTGCCATGTGAGAATACAACAAGAAGGCCCTCACAAGACAAAATGCTGGCACCTTGGTCTTGGACTTTTCAGCCTCCAAAGCTGTGAGAAAATTATTTTTTGTTATTTATAAATTACCCGGTTTCACATGTTTTGCCACAGCAGTACAAATAGACTAGGACATCTACCAACATTTTGTTCATGAATATTAATATATTCTCTAAGAAGATACATTTCTCTGTAGCTCTCCTCTTTTCTTTTTGACCCCTTCCCAGAATCACCTGTTCTTTCTTGGCATCGTTGGCTTTTTCTAGAAGGTACTTGGAAACTTTTCCAGCCTCTACCCATTACCCAGTTCCAAAACTTTTCTGACATTTTTAGGTCTCTGTTATAGCAGCACTCCATTTCCTGTGCCAGTGATTGTCTCAATCAGCTCAGGCTTCTATAACAAAATACCATAGACTGGGTGTGTTAAACAAAAAACATTTATTTCTTATAGTTCTGGAGACTGGGAAGTCCAAGATCAAGGTGCTAGCAGATTGTTTCCAATGTGAGTCCTCTTCCTGGTTTACAGATGACTGCCTTTTTCCTACGTCCTCATGTTTTAGGGAGAAAGAGAAAAAACTCTCTGGTCTCTTTCTATAAAGGCAGTAATGATATCAAGAAGATTTCATCCTCATGACTTTGTCTAAAGTGAATACTTCCCAAAGGCTTCATCTCCAAATATTATAACACCAGGGGGTTAGAGCTTCAGCATATGAATTTAGAGGGGATACAATTCTACCTATAGATGGGTGCTTGAATAAAAAGTATTCTGCTGTCATTAGGTGGAATGTCCTCTATGTATCTCCAAGTTTGTTTTAATCATTGATTTCAGTGAAGGAAAGTGCCAAAGCTGACCAAGATGTGCATCTGAGATTTTATCCATGTTGGACTTTAGTCCTATATTTGATGTAGGACTTACATATGTCTATATAAATCAAATAATTTAATAAATGTCAGACGAGGGCATTCTCTCTTTTGGGGGTGGTTATTATTTCTTTTATTATTTCTGAAATGCTTACAAAAGCTGTATTTTCATTTTTAAAGAACAAGAAAGAGATCCAGGAATCATAATGCTATTGCATTTTAAAAATCTGAGAGAGCTCAGTGTCTCATAGAAAACTTAAACAAAATATACTCATGTCCCTCACTGTCACACATGCAAGAGACAAGGCCCATAGATTTAATTCGGGTCTAGGAAATAAGTTGGTGTTTTTTCTTCCTAGATTAGCTAGGATGCAACTGTGTTGAACAATTATGGTAATAGGGAACCAGGAGTATATGATCAATAAATGTAGTAAAAAAAATAGACACTCAGCAAAATCTATCATTATATAATGTTCTCTCCATGTCTCATGTAATATTTTACAGATGTCAGAATATCTTAGTGTTTAAAATATTTTATAAAATACAAAGAGAAAGGCCTATTTCTTGCATGAGTTCTGAATCACAGTTTGATGGATTTTACTGGCATCACAGAAAATGAAACAGGCAAATTACAGTGCTCTCCTTTTTCCAGCAGGTGATATAGCTGATCTCTGACTTATTATAAAGCAAATTTGCAACTTCTTCAAAGTCACTGATCATTTCAAAGGAAGATTTTCAAATAGTAAATTACATGTTTAAAGACCTCAGTGACCTTAAAAATTCTTTTCATTAGTCCCAGACACTCATTTTGTGGAGTGCTAAACTTTAATTGGCCTGACCCATTTGCTAAGTCATTCTGCTTCTCTTCTTGATCTTTCTCCCTTTTCCCCCTTGCCCTTTATTTCACTGGGCTAAAGAAGGAAGACAGTAAAGTGTCTTCTACTTTTATGATGTCAGGGTTTATCCACAAGATATTTTTAAGGAACACAACACAAAGGATATATGACAAAACAATATCTATTGCCACAAACATCTTATTGGCATTCATTCACCTTTTGGGCCCTAAACAAACCTGTCCCATCTATGGTAGATAAGGGTAGAGGTAACTCTGAGGACTGATGTCTATCTACTAATCTTTAACTATAATTGGAAAAACGAGTCTTGTCAGCCCAGACAGCTATATACTCTAATACCATGAGAACCACAATGTTCACAAAGGCTTTTTTGGGGTTTTTTTTTTAGCTGGAGTCTCACTTGGTCACCCAGACTGGAGTGCAATGGCCGCTCCCGGCCACCGCAGCCTCGCCTGCTGGGCTCCAGAGATCCTTCCGCCTCAGCCTTCCGAGTAGCCGGAATTACAGGCATGTGCTACCACGCCTGGCTGATTTTTTGATTTATTGTAGAAATGAGGTCTTGCTGCCCAGGCGGGTCTTGAACCCGCGGGCTCAGGCAATCCTCTCACCTCAGCCTCCCAAAGGCGCGGGATTACAGACTGAGCCACCGAGCCCGGCTCACAAAGGTAAATTTTATCAAAATAAAATGGAAGGGTTTATTTGATAAACTCATAAGTACGTCATAGTAATCACAATTCACACCATGAGAATTGATCAACTCATTCTTAGTCCTTTGAAGAGGATTTGTTTTTTTTAATGTGTAAATGTACTTTTATCTTGAGATAGGTTAACCATCTAAGAACTAAAGGGTTTTGAGGATGAACTAGATGGGGGGAGTCAGATTAACAGAATCAAAGATGACTCACAGATATTTGACTTGATTTTTTCTCAAGCTCTGCCATGTTCATCTCCCCCACCCATTCTCTACCACTACACAAGCTCTTTCCACGTAGTTGAAAACATGGCTTTCTACATATCCAGACTTAAATCACCTCTGCTTAATAATCTCTGAGAGGGGAGAGGGCTGACATCTCACTATCTTCAGTCATGTATCAATCTGTATGTAGTTGTCTTGGTTTGGGTAACATATCCACTCCTAGACAAATCACTTAGTCAAGGGAATGGAATGTGATGGGCAACCGTACCAGAATCACATGGAATGTGGAAGAAGCAAGAAGCTCTTATTTTCATACGAGGAAAGGGAACAAGTATGATGGACAGACATGTCTCTAAGGTTCCGGCATGCCTCATGACTGAACCCCACAAGATACAGCCCATACGAGGTAGGACCCCCCCAAAACCAGAATTTATTTATTTTAAAAAGTGTTTTTAGCCGGGCTCGGTGGCTCAGCCTGTAATCCCGCACCTTTGGGAGGCTGAGGTGAGTGAATTGCCTGAGCCCGCGGGTTCGAGACCCACCTGGGCAGCGAGTCCTCATCTCTACAATAAATCAAAAAATCAGCCGGGCGTGGTAGCGCATGCCTGTAATTCCAGCTACTCGGAAGGCTGAGGTGGAAGGATCTCCGGAGCCCAGCAGGTCGAGGCCGCTCCCGGCCACTGCACTCCAGTCTGGGCGACCGAGTGAGACTCCAACTCAAAAAAAAAAAGTGTTTTTATTTGTACATGTTTAAACGTTGGTGATACCAAAGAAGGTCATTCGACAGAATAGAGCTCTGGTAATTTAGCTCCCATTGAGCTGCTGAAGAACTAAACCTTGCTGCCAAGAAGAGTCACAAGCTGGGCCAGAGCCAGCTGGCTTGTCACAGGGCTTGGGATCTGTATGAAATAATGATAGCCCTAAGTCTTTTCCAAATGAAATTTTGAAGTAGATAAAACATTTGTGACTTGGATATGTATGATAGTCTGTCTACTAAGGACAAGAGCTATAAAACATTAAGGCTCTTATCCCAAACAATGTAGCATGAGGAATTTAGGCTAAATAATGAGAAGAATTTTCCAGCGATAAAAATTATTATTCTGGCAGTTGCTGACCAAAAGCCTTTGTATATATAAAAGTCTCTGTGCCTGTTGCACTCCCACGTCTACCCATGGTTGGAGTCATCACCAGGGCTCTGTCAGTTGGGATAAGAGCAGCTAGGAATCCAACAAAGAAGTGACAGACTGGGTGGGTGGGGAGATGGAGATTTGGTTTATGTAAGAGTTTAGTCAAATCATCAAGGACCTACATTCTTTTTCTCCAGCAGATATTCTCTGCCTGCTGGTTTTTGTCCACAGGCCTTTTCCTTCACGAACTCAGGATAACTGCAGAAGCTTCAACCTCATATTTTCATACAGCCATGTCCAAAGCCCAGAAAGGGATAGTGGGTGTTTCCTTTTTAAGTTAGTTTGCTTGAGCTACTATATCAAAACACTGCAGCCTGGGTAGTTTAAACAACAAACTTTTGTGTTTCACAGTCTTGGAGGCAAGAAGTCCATGATCAAGGTGCCAGCAAACTTGATTTCTTCCTGACTTGCAGATGGGCCCCTTCTTGCTGTGTTCTCACATGTCCTTTCCTCTCTGTTGGTATAGTGAGAGAGTCAGCTCTTTTCCTCTTTCTGTCAGGACACCAGTCCTATTGGACTAGGGTCCCGCCCTTTTCCTTTGTTTATCCTTTATTACCCCTTTATATGCCCTAACTCCAAATGCAGTCACATGGCGGTTAGGGCCTCAATATGTGAAATTCGGGGGATGGGGGGTGAGCAGGAACAGCATAGCCCATAATGTCCTACTCAAATCCCTTTTACAGCGGGAGAACAATCTTTCCCAGAAGGCTCAAGCCAATTTTTCCTCAACTAAGACACTCACTGGCAAGGGAAATAAAATTATACCTGTTTCCTTGCCAGAGTCAGAGTGGGCTGAGCTACCTACCCATCAAGCACCTGAACACCCAAGGAATGAATGAAATTGACCTTTATTAGCAAGGAAGAAAGCAGGAGAAAATGCCTGTTGGAAGTAACCCACAACACTTGGCATGGTGTCTGTCGTAAAACTACCTTGGAAACTTAAGAGGTTCTGTGCATTTAAAAGTAAGGAGAGACAAGGGACTGAAAAAATAAAACAGAAGAGCTGACTCAACTGCTATGACTCTGACAAGCTGTTGTGTATGTGCTTTTAATGGGCCGGGCTCGGTGGTTCAGCCTGTAATCCCAGCACTTTGGGAGGCTGAGGCAAGTAGATTGCCTGAGCCCGCGGGTTTGAGACCATCTTGGTGAGACCTTGTCTTGACAATAAATACATAAAAAATTAGCCGGACTTGGTAGTGTGCACCTGTAGTTCCGGCTACTTGCAAGGTTGAGGCGGAAGGATCCCTGGAGCCCAGCAGGTCAACACTGGGGTGGCCATGAATGTGCCACTGCACTCCAGCCTGGGCAACAGAGTGAGACTCCAACTCGGAAAAAAAAAAGAATTAATGTTTTCTCTTTCACTGTCTGATTTTAATATATGTTTACTATATTAAACATTAACTCATAACTTAATGTCTTATAATTTCATGTTGTATATGAAATAAAAGGCTTTGACTTATTTGATGATACAGTCATTGAAGATTACTTTTTAAAGGAGGTATGTTGTCTATTACAAAGTACTTTCCTGTGTTCTATGCCTTTATGGATTTCTGGTAGCACAGCAAAATCCATCTCCTTACATATATTACTGAGAAGAAATTCACAGAGATTTGTGTTTGAAGAGAGGATGAGGAAATAGACAGTTGTGAAGAATAGAGCACTGTAGGTCCAAAAATGCAGTCATGCATAGAAGCTATATTTTGGAGCTGAATACATCAAAGATATTCCAAGGTCTATGGAATCTAGAGAGAGGAGTAGCGGGATATAGAAAGAAATAGAGAAAGGAAACTGTGAACGCTTTAAAAAAATTTTCTAAAATTATCATTAGGCAAAAAGAAAAGAAGTTTTTTGGTTTTTGTTTTTTTCTTCCTTCAACTTTCTAATCCACATAGCCCTGTTCACAGAATTGGGACAAAGCCAATGTGGGTTATATGTGTTTTTATTGTTAACAGCATCTCATCTCTGATTGCAATTTTTGAGTAAAAAATTGAGGCATAAAAGACATACAGCAAAAATCACGCTTTTTAATGTCATGGTTTGATGAGTTTTGAGGAATGGGCAGGGTTATGTAATCATCCCACACTCAAGACATAGAACACGGCCCGTCAGCACAAACAAGTTTCTTCATGTCCCATTGCTGTCAGCCCCTACCCCTAAACCCACCCCGGGCAACGAATGATTTGATTTCTGCTTCTGTAGTTTTGCCTTTTCCAGAAGGTCATGTAAATGGAATCATATAGTATGTAGCCTCTTTAATGCCCTTGAAATTTGCTATAGACTGTATGTGTTCCCACAAAATTCATACACTGAAGTCCTGACCCTTAATGTGATAATATTTGAAGATGAGGCCTCTAGGAGGCAATTGAGTAACGAAGTGGAATCTCTATGGATGGGATAAGTGCCCTTATGATAATAAGACATACAAGAGCGCTCTCTCACATGCATTAGTTTTCTCTCTCTCTCTCTCTCTCTCTCTCTCTATCTCTCTCTCTCTCCTCTGGGCCATGTGAAGACACAATGAAAAAGACAGTTGTTTGCAAACCAGAAAGAGGACCCTAATCTGTGGGTGCCTTAACCTCAGCCTTCTAGCATCCAGAACTGTGAGAAATAAATATTTGTTGTTTAAGTCACCTGGTCTGTAGTTGTTTGTTTGTTTGTTTGTTGTTTTTTATTGACAACCTGAGCTGATTAAGACAGTCATTGGTGCTGAGAAGTGGAGTGCTGCTACAACAAAGAACTAAAATTGTGGAAGCAGCTTTAGAACTTGGTAATGGGTAGAGGCTAGAAGAGTTTTGAGGTACGTACTCGAAAAAGTCAACATTACTGTGAAGGAAATTTTAAAAGGAATTCTGGTGAAGGTTCAGGAAAAAAAAAAAGGAGAGCTATAGAGAAAGCTTTCGTCTTCTTAGAGAATACATGAGTAATCATGTACAGAAAGTTGATTCAAATATGGTTGGTAAGGGCCATTTTTATGAGCTCTCAGACAGAAATGAGGAACATGTTATTGAAACCTTGATGAAAGGCAGTCCTTGTTATAAAGTGGCAAAGAACTTGACCGAGTTGTATTTGTGTTCTAGTGTATATCTTGTGAGGGATGAAACCGAATATTTAGCTGAGGAGATATCTAATCAAAGTACTGAAGGAGTGTCTTGAAGATAGAATTGTTAGACCAAAAAAAAAAAAAAAGAAGAAGAAAAATAAAAAAGAAACTAGAGCTTAGAATTTTGTAAAATGTTCAGCCTGTCTAAATTACAAAAAATGAGAAAATACATTGGGAAGAGAACACTAAAGAGATTGAGGCCCAAGCTTTGATATGGAGATTAGTGTGGGTGTGATCCATAGACTTAATCAGCCATTTCACCAGAAGCCAGGGATTGACACGAGATTACAACAGCAGAAGCAGTTCCAGATGGTACCGAAGGAAACAGAGAAAATCAGATAGAATGAAAGAGGTCTGCGAATGTATGCTCTCCTTCAAGATCGGGCTGCCACAGAGCTGTTCTACTGACCTAAGGGAGTAACACTGCCATGCTACTCAGTGAGCCCAGAGAGGCAGAGCATTGACGCAAGAGGATTATTTATGAGCTCTAAGATCTCACAGGATTTGTTTTGTTGGAGTTTTTTTTTATTTGCGTGGGGTCTGTTATCCCTTCTTTCTCTTCTTTCCTAATTCTCCCTTATGGAATGGGAATGTCTATCCTATGTCTGTCCCACCATAACATTTCAGAAACTCATAACTTATTTTGTTTCACAGTTTCACAGCTGGAGGAATTTTGACTCAGAATTAATTGTAATCTTGAGTCTCACCTATATCTGATTTAGATACTTAAATGAGGCTTTGAACTTTAGACATAATAGTTGACACTAGAATGAGTTAAGACTTAAGGATCTGTTAGGATGGGATGTTTGTATTTTATATGTGAGAAACTTATTAATTATGGGAGGCCAAGGTTGGAGTGCTATGGACTGAGTAGTGCCCTCACCCTCAAATTTTGAATCTTAATCCTCAATTGTGGTATTGGGAGGCAGGATCTTTGGGAGGTAAGTAGTTAATGAGGGTGGAGCCCTCATAATGGAATTAGAGCCTTTATAAGAAGAAATACCAGAGAGCTTGCTTTCCCCTTGTTCCCTCTCTGCTCTCCACTATGGAAGGCTACAGGGAAAAGATACCATGTGTTAACCAGGAAGAATATTCTTACTGGACACCAGATCTGCCAATGCTTGATCTCAGATTTCCAGTCTCCAGAACTGTGAGAAATAAGCTGCCAAATTATTTTACGAAGTGACTTTATCATTTTACATTCCCAACAGCAGTATATTAGTTCCAAGTTACTGCGTGTCATTCATTTGTCAGCACTCGATACTGTTTGTCTTTTAAATGTTAACCATTCTAGTAGGTATGTAGTGATAGCTCCTTATGGTTTTAATTTGTATCCCCAAATGCCTAATGATGATATACGGGCCTTTTTAATTAGCTTATCATTAATAAGAATATCATGGATTCTATGGATTCCATAGAATCAGAGGGAGAGAGAGAGAGAGAGAGAGAGGAAGAGGAGGCTGAATAAATGAAGGAAGGAGCAAAGCAAGAAAGGAGAGAGAATAGGATTGGATTTTGTATTACAAGCAAATTGTAAATTTGAAGTAAAATGTTGGAAGCCTGAGTAAGACTAAATTCTGGATTGTTTACGTCTTCAAAGTCAAATAGAAAAAGGTGAGGGACAGTAAGGAGGGGAGTCCAATGAGGAAAACAAAAGTTGTAACCAACATGTATACTATTAGTAAAATATTTCTCATGTACATAAAATAAAAAACATATCAAAATGAAGTGAGGCGAGTAAAAGTATGTACTGAATATAATTCACATAAATTTTGACAATGCATTACTTAGAATAACGCTTAGAAGATATTTTGACAAGCATTTAATTCTCAAAACTCCTTAGAAACTGACATCGTGGTCAAGACTTAATCCTGAAGAAATTAATATGTAAGTCAGGAATAGGGAAGCAACATATCTTGCTGATACGAGGTACTTTACTAAGGCTCTTTTATTCGTGCTTTACATCATCACTTGAGCTTTCATGAAATGCCTGACATATAAAAGGACTCCATAAATGAATGAATGAGAGTTTGATGACAACTTGAGTCTTCTAGTTGAATTTAAGTGGATGAAGAAATATGAGGGATTCCACACTGTTCACCAATGCTGTATTGAAGTGAAATATAATAAACTATTGGTGGTTGATAAGATATTGACTAGATGGCATTTCAGTATCCCTGTGAATACATCAAACTAATAATTTTTAAAAGTAGATATTGGATACCTATCTTGTAATTAACACTATGTCCAGAATTCCAAAAACATGAATGTGTACACACACACGCGCGCGCACACACACACACGCGCACACACACACACACACACACACATATATACATATGCACACACAAGTATATATCTGACATAGTTTTTAACTACAAAGTATTTATAACTTATTTGAGATGAAAAAAAAGTCAGCATTGTCACAGCTGATAGAGACTCTTTTTAGTAGCTATAGCTGCTTGGAATCTTGAGTAACTGAAAGAAAAATCAGAGTAGTATTCTTCTCAAAATATTGATAGATTTTTATGGGCCAATACCCACTGGCATTATGACAGTAGGTCATAGGCTCTCTCAAGGTATCTTGAAGAAATTGTTGAAAACTTGTATTGATTAAATCTTGCCCTTAATATATTTCTACAAATTCTACCCCTCCTCTCGTTATAAAAATCTATATTGCATTGTGAATAACTAGAAGGCTTTTTATATTTTTATTTTTGTTTCAGAAGGGATGGGGTTTCCTATCCCATCTTTTTTTTTTTTTTTACTTTGTATAATCCAGTTCATCAGCCAATCAGTTGCAATCTTCTTAAAGTCTCTGTGTTCTTCCCTTCAAAGTCTACAACCACATGTAAAAAAATTCTGAGATGCACATTTTTATATAGCAGCCTGGGAAAAATAAAGTCTTTTTCAAGAGAGATATTAGCATTGAAGAAGATAGTTCAATACAGAAAGGTATATTCTAAAACTGTTAGCCAGGAAAGCAAAAGAACAAGGAGGCTAATTACACAATGTTGGTGTTAAAAAGAAATTCTGATATAATAACATCTTTGAGGCAGATGTACATTCGTCTGAGCAGTTCAGAGAAGAATGATGATTTCGGAATGCCAAGGGCCCATTACTCTGCCATCCTGAAGACTTTCATCTTTGCATCCAAAATGACTGCTCTAGCTCTAACCATCACATTCCCATTCCACTGATTAGTACTGGAAAAGAGGAAGGAAAACCAACAGAATGTACTCTTTCTATTTTACAAACATGACCCAACTTACATACATCAAATCTGTTTTGTTTTTCTTTTTTCCAAAACCTAGCCCCATAACTTTTATAGCTTCAAACGAGACTGGAAAATACAATCTTTTAGCTGGGATACTAAATGTCTATCTTACATTTTTATTACCTCTGAATATTAGGAGGAATGATAATTGGCGAGACAATAAGTTGTCTCTGAAATGTATCATCTAGCTGTACAAACAAAATACTTAGGAATCATTTTTACACTTCCCCTTCTCTTCCTTGGAGATTCAAGCTTATCATAAAATCTTGTGGGTTTTATCATCTCAACTTCACTTTCCTTTCTCTCCATCTTCAGTATCCATTCTACCCAATCTACCAATGATGCCTGCATAGACCCATAAAATTACTTAGTAATTTATTTCCTTTGAACCACTTTGGCCTCTTTAGAATTAGATATCGATTTTTCAATAATTATCGATCTTTCAACATTCAGATATGTTCATGTTGTCAATTGATACTAACTTTTCTTAGATAAGATAAAATGCGCAGGCTCTACTGGGGTAATAACTGTGTTTGCTTTGCTCATTCTTACATCTCCTGGGTCTAGCACAAAATAAATGTATAACATATATTTACTAAATAAATTTAGTAAGTAAATTATTCAGTGAATATTTTTGGATTTTTGTTTGAGAGCAGGGAAGAAGAATGTATTCACACAATAATTCTGGGAAAAGAAATCTGGTATCTGAAACTGACTTTAACATAACAATGGATGTAAACTTGAGGCTATTTCTCCTAAGTTCCCATTAAAGAAAAAAATATTTGGAGGGGAGGGTCGCTAATTAAATCAGTCAAGATCATAGTACAAGAGCAGCAATTCTTAAGGAAAGTATAGATGACATTTCAGTATCCCTGTGAATACATCAAGCTAATAATTCACATCTTTCACATTTAAGAATTAAATTAAAACAAATATTTTGAGGACCATATATCAAGACATCTTTAATTGAAAAAGTATCAAGTCATAAACATCTACAGCTAATTTACTTTAGTCTTTATCTGATTTTCTAAAATTTTGTAGTGCCACCAGCACTGCTTTCCTTTGCTTAATGCACTGATAAACATTTCAAACTTATTTTTGACAATTCTATATTTGTGCTTCTATATGGAACAACATTATTTTACGTATAAGTTTCCTATGTTAATATTAAAGAGTAAAAATAGTATGAAAATGACAAGAGGGAATAATATGAGCATATTTTTTTATAAAGCATAAAATGCTATAGAACAAATATGTTTCTAAATTCTACATTTATCCTTGAAAAATATAAATCCAATAATAAAAATAACTCTGATATTATATTGCAAATTCAGTTGACAATGATGTTCATATATTAACTCTGGGCTTATTATTTAACTTTATAGATTATTCTTTCTTAACTAATATACAGTTTAAGACCAAGTGAATGTGCATACATATTCAAACCTGGCAGAAATAAATATCAGATCTTTATAGATTTGATCTTACTTTCTTCCAGATTATTTGAAAACAAGCTTGACTCTGCATATAAAATGGATTATCTTGCTTTTTGATTAACACTAACTTTTTCAGGTCATTGAGGACTGCTACTACACTTGAAAAGGTAATTTATCATTATATTAAAAAACCATTTATTAAGTAACTGTGCATAACTGGGCTGGGGAGAACAAAGTTTCAGAATGCAATTTATGAAATTATATAAATACAGGAAACTAAAAGTCAGATAAAATATTAAATACAATAATATCAGGAAGGCTTTTTACTATGCATTGATCAAAGATATATTTACTCAGTTTAAGTGATGTGACAGGAAGGTTGGGGAACATATGCCAATTGAGATAAGACTCAGAAGAATAGGTGTTTTTTCTTCCATAGAAAAGGGAAGTCATATTTATGGAAGTGATAGAGTAGACCTGGTAGTCCTTTCAGATTTAGTTGGAATGCTGACATAATTTTAACAAATAGTCAATTATCAGAAATAATTAAAATACTGTAGCAAATGAATTCAACATTTTAGCAGCTTTTCATGGTTCTTTCCTATCAATAGTCCTTTTATACTACCTGTAAAAATAGTTTATATCCTCACTCTTATTTAATACTTATCTGAATATTAAAGCACATTTCCCATCGCTGCTTCATGTATCCTTAAAATTTATTTTGACATGAGTTTCCATGCATTATTAAAATCCCCCTTCAATTGGTTTTATTTTATCAAAGTTCCATTATACTCTCATAAAGGTTTTTTAATAAAAGTAAGGAATATTACCTTTAATCGGGATGTTCATTTTGAAAAGCATTCAAGCTCCATTATATGAAAGGAAGAAAAATCAAAGTTTAGGTTTTTGGGTACTGCTGACTTCAAGTATGTGAGTAATGCCTTGACAGCAATAATCACTAGGTATACTTATGTTTCTCTTCAGGCTAAGGAACAACCCCTCACACATACCACTGTCAGCATCATCAGCCCAAATTTACTGAGGCAGAAACATAGAGCATTGTGTGAGGAAGTCAAAGTGACATATGATATCTTCCACAGGTATTTAGAGCTTTGTATATGCATTCCCTTTGTGGTTTCAGAGTTGTACAAAAATACAGGAAGAATTGTATGAGAGAGCATTAAAAATTGCGGCAGACACAACTGCTTGCCCACCACAAAGCATCCTTTTTTCCTCACTATCATAAATCCAATTTTGTTCAGGCAGCAATTTGCCCAGCCACCAAAAAAGGTATCATTTTTGCCCAAACTAGGGCTTTCCATAAGAATTTTGATTCCAATAGCTTTAGAGGGTACAAATAGTTTTTGGTTACATGACTGTACTGTATTAGTTGTGAAGAAGTCTGGGCTTTAAGTGTACCCACCCTCCCACCTGTGCATATTTTATCCAGTCGGTGATTTCTTGTCCCTCCACCCTTCCCCTTTCCCCTTCTGAGTCTCCAATATCCATTATATTATTCTCCATGAGATTTTTAAAGAACAAAGTCTTCATTTAGCAGGACTTTCTGAACACAGCATCATATGTACTATTCTTGGCTTACAACTAAATTCAACATTATATCTCAGGAATGATGACAATTTTTAAAAAATACTCCCAGAGGTCTCTGAATACCTTTTAGGGGCATTACCACTCTTAGTTGATAATAATCTAATTAATCATGGTGATTATTTCTTCCTTTGTCAGTTTTGGTCTAAGATGAGGCTTATGACCTAGTTCTCACTAATGATATGCCAGGGTAATTCTTATGGGTTGCTTCTGAGAAATTGTTTACTTTCTGACAAGAAAAACCTAAGCACTGGAGGCAGAGCCATGTCTTGTCCCTCTCACCCTCCCAGCTTTGGATGTTGTCGAGAAAGTATGGGATATCTGAATATTAGCAGGGGTCTTGTGACTTTGATGCAAAAGAATCATCCATTAAAAAAAGCGGGCTCGGTGGCTCAGCCTGTAATCCCACGCCTTTGGGAGGCTGAGGTGAGTGGATTGCCTGAGCCCGCGGGTTCAAGACCCCCCTGGGCAGCGAGACCTCATCTCTACAATAAATCAAAAAATCAGCTGGTCGTGGTAGCGCATGCCTGTAATTCCGGTTCCTTGTAAGGCTGATGCGGAAGGATTGCCGGAGCCCAGCAGGTCGAGGCTGCATTGGCCGGGAGCAGCCACTGCACTCCAGTCTGGGCAACAGAGTGAGACTCCAACTCAAAAAAAAAAAAAAGCTTTCAAACTGAGAATGATGGAGTAGGATAAAATTCCCCAGACCCTGGAAGACTTTTGTTGAACTGCTGAAACATGCTAGGAAGATATATAACCCTTTTTATTGTTTAAGGTTTAGTTACCAAGGTTATCAGCTACTGCAATCTAACACTATGCAGAATAATTTAAAATGCGTTTGTTGTGTTGAAGATTTTCTTACAGACATCATTTTTAGGTAATTTCACAGATATAGTGATCCTAAAGAGAGTATTGTTAAGAGACCTCAATAAAAAGAAAGTAAAGTAAAACTATTTTAGTGTTTATGGAAATAATATTTTTGTATTCAACAGGTGCACCTTAAAGGATACCCTAGATGACACCTCAGCACACATGTAGTCCAGTTGCCATTATTTGCTTCATGTTTTGCATAACAGTCTCTCAAATGATATAGCACCAGCCTGAGCTCTTTCATGACAGAACTTAATAACTTCCATGACATCCCATTCCATTTGTGGACAGCTTTCATCATTAGAAAATGTGCCTCATGGCTAGTCCAAATAAGGCTTCCTGTTGTTTCTCCTGCACTGTTTCTGTGTCTGAAGTGCTAAAGAAAAGAGAGGAAAAAAAAACCCTAATCTCTCTTTTCTAGCTAACAGGTTCTAATTAGGCAAGGTTAACAATAGGAAGGCAAAGATAACCTGTGGGATGAAACTGATATATGTCAGAGAATTCCAATTCCAACACGGAATAAATAGTCCTTGCTAAATGACCTTGTGAATCTCCTGCTAAGCCTGTTAGGCCTTCAGCTTGCCATACAATCTTTGCCCTTTTAGTACAATTAAACCTGCCATCCTCAAGCTCTTAAAATGAACAACACATTGCATATGTTCATAGTTATTTTACTAGGGACCAGAAAAGTGGCAGGCGTCCATCCTTCTGTTCATGCCAAAGTGCAATTTGTTGATTGAAAGACGCTCATTGATACAGAGGGAACGGGCTGGAAAAACTCATTTGGCATGCCCACAATTCTCAAATTTTATACAATGATCTTATACAATGATCTCAAATTTTAAAAATGGACTATGGCCAACTTTCAACTCAAAGGTGACTTGGATCAGGCTGTTTAGTGCTTCTAAAGCAGTGACTAAACATGTCATCAGATACTAATTCCTAAGAAATCTGGATGTAACTTTCAACTAAAAAAGGATTCTATTGTTTTTGTTATGCTTTATTTTGTTTTTTACAAAAGAAAATTATCATCAGTTCTAGAAAGATACATTTCAACTCTTGTTAATTTAGAAAAAAATTGAAGTTCTAAGTTTTCCCATATTCAGTTTTTTGGAAAGATGCACAGTGAGGGAGATGATGATGATTTTTAGACACATTCTCTCACTCTGTCACCCAGGCTGGAGTGCACTGGCATGATCACTGTAAACTTGAACTTCTGGGCCCAAGTGACCTTAGCATCCTTAGTAGTTAAGACTACAACCACATGCCACCATGCCCCCCTAATTTTGAAAAATATTTTGTAGAGACAAAGCCTTGTTATGCTGCCCAAGCTGGTCATGAACTCCTGGCCTCAAACAATTCTCCTGTCTCTGCCTTTCAGAGTGCTGAGATTACAGGTGTGAGCCACTGCACTTGGCTGAAATTGTTAACAAAAATAAATTTATATATAGATTTTGACTTTGTGCCTGAAATTACTTACAGTTTTCAATAACAAATACCGACAACTCACTCTGATGAATTTAAAATTAAAAATAGGCTGGGCTCGGTGGCTCAGCCTGTAATCCCAGTACTTTGAGAGGCTGAGGTGAGTGGATTGCCTGAGCCCGTGGGTTCGAGACCAGCCCAGGAAACTTGGCGAGACCTCATCTCTATATTAAAATAAAAAATTGGGGAGGGGAAGGAGGATGGGATTAACAGTAGCAAATATCTGTCTGGGGAAGGGGAAACACCTCTTATCAACAGGGTGCCTGAATGAAACGTAATTGTAAACGTAACCCTTAACTGTACCCCACAAAACCTTAATAAAAAAATATTGATAAAAAATAAAATTAAATTAAAAAAAAAATTAGCTGGGCATGGTAGTACATGCCTATAGTTCCAACTACTTGGAAGTCTGAGGCAGGAAGAATCGCTGGAGCCCAGCAGGTCTATGCTGGGGTGGTAAGTGTGCCACTGCACTTTGGCCTAGGCAATGGAATGAGACTCCAACTCAAAAAAAAAATAAAATAAGAAAAAAGTAGAGGTGAATCTTTAACTTGAAATAATTGAAGTTATTATCCTAGGATTATAAAATAACTTATAATCATTGCAGGATGATTATATGTGACACAAGTTGACTTGATATTTCCTCAAAAGAATGTTGACCTATAAGTGACAGGAGAAATTTTTTTTTTTCATAATATCTGGGAGTTGGGGCTGTACAGGCAGTGGGGTAAAAGATGGGAGTAAATATTAATCATTACCAAAATAATGTAACTGTGATCTATTATTGGTTTATTGTTACAATTGCAGACAGATAATCATGTTGCAGGAGTTCTTAACTCCACTGTTAGCTTAAACCAGCAACCTTGGGTTCTTGTCCCATGACCAGGAGAAGATTAAGGAATGCTGATGCCAAAAGGATGAGTGAAAGAAGAAGTTTATTAAGCAACAAAGCTCTCTCCAGAGAAGAGAGGGGGCCTGCAATGGGTTACCAGTGCTAGGAGTTTGTTTGTGGTTTCATTTTATCTTTTCGGGGGGGTCTCAAATACATCTCATCTGTCCCTTACTTCCTGAAACCCAATTCTTATTGCACATGCAGGTCCTAGAGCAAAGTTACTCCATCTTGAATATTACCCATAAGTACCACAGAAAAGCCCACTTGGGGGTAAAACCTCCATGTTAATGCTGTGTTAATATAATAAGCCAAGGTCAAGTTAGACATTTAGTTAAGCTACTGTGCCTGCATTTAAGTAGCAAAAAGTCCCTTTTAGCAGTATATCCTGGATTGCGAGGATGTTCTTAACCACATTAACCACATTTTCAGCCAACAGTTGTATAGTAGCAGTGGTGCAGGGGGCATTCCCAAAGGTCTTAAGTCTCCTCTAGACTCTCCCTCTCTGTCTGCCTAACCAACTTCCATCTCCTCTCTCAAACACATCTGAAAGAAATAAGTGATAGGCATGACCTTCATTATTACTGGAGCTGTGTATAGCATGGGTCATGAAAACAAAATTGACAAGAAGAAACCATATAAGCCAATACAAAAGTCTAGAATTTTATTCTAGATTCAATCAAGACAGTAATCAAAATGGACTGGGTGGACTTAGCCATAGATTGAAAAAGACAGAAGAGTCAGTGAACATAAAAATAGATCAACTGATTTTTTTTTCAAACTGAAAAACAGAAAAAAAGATTTATCTTAAAAAATGGCTGGTGCCTCAGGAACCATGAGATAATATCAAAAGTATATTTGAAGTCTCAGAAAGAGAGAGAGAGCCAGGCTCGGTGGCTCAGCCTGTAATCCCGCACCTTTGGGAGGCTGAGGTGAGTGGATTGCCTGAGCCCGCGGGTTCGAGACCCGCCTGGGCAGCAAGACCGCACTTCTACAATAAATCAAAAAATCAGCTGGGCGTGGTAGCACATGCCTGTAATTCCAGCTACTTGGAAGGCTGATGCGGAAGGATCGCCGGAGCCCAGCAGGTTGAGGCTGCGGTGGCCGGGAGCGGCCACTGCACTCCAGTCTGGGCGACAGAGTGAGACTCCAACTCAAAAAAAAAAAGAAAAGAAAAGAAAGAGAGAGAGAGAGAGAGAGAAGATGAGACAGAAAAATAAGTGGAGAAATAAAAGTTTAAAAATTCTTTAAAACATAAATTTCTAGATTCAAGATGACCCACAAACCCCCAGCAGAATAAGTACAAAGAAAGCCAAATCTTGGCATATCATAGTCAAAACGATGTCAAATAAATAAATAGGAAAGATTGAAAGCAGCCAGAGAAAATAGTCCATTAGTTAGGCCATAAAACAAGTGTCAGTGCCTTCAAGTGGATTGAAATAATGTGGCAGATATCTTCTGACTAAAATGGTGTTATAAATCAATAGAAATAGAGCAAATTTAGAAAAACTCTGCTTAGGGAAAAAAGCCAGTTTTATGAAAATTATACAGCACATTTTAAATAATACAAAGAAACAACAAAGTAATCACAAACTATTTGAAAATTAATGATAATTAAAATAGAACAAACCAAAATTTGTGGGATGAAATTAAATCAATGTTTAGAGGGAAATGTGGAGTTTTAAATGCTTACAGTATAAAAGAATAAATGTCTAAATCATAATTTAAGCTTAAACTAGAAAAGAAAATCAAAAGAAACCCCTAATGTAGGTAAAAAGAAGGAACAATAAAGGTAAGAGCATAACTTAATGAAATAGAAAACAGATGCACAGTATAGAAAATTAACAAAGCCAAAGCGGGTTCTTGGAAAAGGTCAACAAAATTGATACACTTCTCATGAGAAAGAAGGCAAGAGAACAAAAGGGAGGGCAAGAACACAAATAAACAATATCATGAATGAAAGTGGTCTTATCATTACTGACCTTACAAACATTAAACATAATGAGATAATATGATGAACAAGTTTATGCCAACAAAATTCAACAACTTAGATGAAAAAGGGGTAATATGTAAGAAATCAAGCAGTAACAGGACTAGGTATGCAAGTATCAAAGAATGAGGGCAAAAATGGTGGTCAAGTGACTAGGAACAGAAAACACAGAAAAGAGAGAGAGAGAGAAGAAAAAAAATCTCAGCAGTTAAATGAGAACATAATAAAAAATAAAATGCTATTCTATATTTGCTATAAGTAGGAGAATTAATCTTTAATTCTTGCTGAAAGGATCTACTGGTGTAAACAGAAAAGAAGAAGATTTCTTGAGGAAAAACCTCTTGGAAAATAGAAAGTTTCTATCACCCACTGGTGGGTGACTGTACTTTAGTTAAATGGGAATCTTGATTATAGGACTCTGATTTGAGAGAAAATCATTGAGTTAAAAATAAAAAAACTACCAGAAATAAAACTATCTCTAAACACCAGATATTAAGAGAATATTTTCTTATTTTATTAGAAAGTTGCCAAAATAGTATTTTGTTAACTATAATGACCAATTCTGCAAAGTTTCACAGTTATTTCTGGCTATAAGATTTGTTACTTTGTATATTTTAAAGTTAGTTTTCTAAGCTGAAATACCAAGTACCTCACTTTTAGCAGTTTAAAACAATACATATGTATTCAACAAAGTTCCATGCGTCAGGAATGTTCAGGCACAGCTTAACTGGTTCCTCTGCTTAGTGTCTTCACAAGTTTCAAATCAAGGTATTGCCTGATCTGTGCTCTCATGTTGTGTTCAGGGTGTTCTTTCAAACTCACATGGTTGCTTGCTTAATTTAGTTCCTTTTGGTTGTAGAACTGAGGTTATCATTTCCTCAAAGGGCTCTTGTCAACTCCTGGAAACTCCCACAGTTCCATGACATTTAGGTCTCACACAACATGACTTATTTCTTCAAAGACAACAGAAGATTCTTGCTTCAGTTAGCTAAGAGGGGGTTTCATATAACACATTATAACCACAGGAGTGACATCCATCCCATCGTGTTTGCCGTATCTGTTGACTAGAGGCAAGTCACAAGTTCCACTCACACTTAAAGGTCTTTTATAGACTGAATCATTTATAGACAGTATATAGTTGGTCATGTTTTTATCTACTCTGTCAATCTCTGTCTTTTTATTGGATAATCTACTTACATTTAAAGTAATTACTGTTAAGCAGGAATTTACAGTTGATCCTTGAGCAAACAACATAGGAGGCATAAGATCAACCCCCACACAATTCAAAGAACTTTTGACTCCCCCAAAACTGAACTACAAAGAGCTTACTGATAATGTAAACAGTCACTTAGCACATACTTTGTATGCTATATGTATTATATACTGTGTTCTAATAATCAAATAAGCTAGAGAAAAGAATATATTATGAAGGAAATCGTAAGGAAGAGAAAACACATTTACTGTTCATTAAGTGGAAATGGGTCTTCATAAAAGTCTTCATCCATGTCAACTTCATGTAGCAGGCTGAGGAAGAGAAGGAAGAGGATATAGTCTTGCTGTCTCAGTGGTGACAGAGGCAAAAGAGATGGAGGAGGTGAAACGAGACAGCAGAAATAGGCACATTTGGTGTAATTTTTACTGAAAAGAATCTGCATGTAAGTGGACCTGAGCAGTTCAAATCCATGCTGTTCCAGGGTCAACTGTACCTCTGGACTTTTCTATTTGTTTTCTATTTGCCTTATAGCTTTTTTTGTTCTTCATTTACTGGATTACTTTCTTCTTTTATATTTTCTTAAATTTTTTGTGCTGAAATATTTAAATTCATTTCTCATTTCTTTGTTTATATATTCTATAGCCATTTTCTTTGTGGGGATTATATTTAACATCTTAAAGTTAAAATACTCTAATTTGAATTTATATCAGCTTAACTTCAAGAACATACAAATATCTGCTCCTTTACAGCTTTGTCTCCACCACCTTTTGACTGTTGACATCACAAAATAACATCTTTATACACTGTATGCCCAAAAAGCATAATAATTATTTTAAATGCATTAGTTTTTAAAATTGTGTAAAAAAACAAAATATGGGGTTACAGTTCAAACTTAAATAATGCTAGCTTTTAGAGAGTAATAATGCTTTTAATGTATTCATTTCTTAAATCTTGTAGAAAACAAAAAGTGAAGTTACAAACCATTGTATAACAATACTAAGTCTTATAATTTCACATGTACTTACCTTTATTGTGATAGATTTTTCTTCCTAGAACTTTAAGTTGCAGTCTAATGTCCTTTCATTTCACCTTGCGGAACTCTTTTGAGGATTTCTTGAAGAGCAAATCTAGTAATTTCCTCTGGTTTCTTTATCTGGCAATGTCTTCATTTCTTTCCTACTTTTGAAGGACAATTTTGTCAGATATAGGATTTTTGGATGATAGTTTTTTGTTGTTTTGTTTTGTTTTTTCTTTTAGAATTTTGGATATATCATTCTATTGCCTTCTGGCCTTGAAAGTTTCTGATGAGAAATATGTTAATAATCTTATTAAAGATAACTTGAATGTGATAAGTTACTTCTCTTTTTCTGCTTTCAAGATTCTTTGTCTTTTGAAAGTTTGATTATAATGTGTCTTATGGTTCTCTTTGATTTTATCTCACTGGGAATGTGCTGAACATTGTGGATGTTTATGTCTTTTATAAAACACTGGAAGTGTTTAGCCCTTATTTCTTCAAATATTTTCTCTGTATTTTGTTCTGTCTCTTCTTTGGAAACTTCCACAGTGCATATACTGAACTGCTTAATGTTGTCACACGATCTCTTTAGTCTTTGCTCACTTTTCTTCAATCTTTTTTTTTTTCTGTTCCTCAGATTTGATAATTTCCATTGTCCTATCTTCAGATTCACTGATTCTTTCTTCATTCTCAAATCTGCCTTTGTTGAATTCTCAGTGAGAATTTTATTTCTGTTATTATATTTTTTAGCTCCAAGCTTTTTTGTTTTCTTTTTAGTTTTTATTGATAGTTCCATTTTTATTCATATTTCTATTTTTATTGATTTTTGTTACACCTTCCTTTAATTCTTAGAGCATCTTTAAACAGTTGCTTTATAGTCTTTGTCAAGCTGGGCTCGGTGGCTCAACCTGTAATCCCGCGACTTGGGAGGCTGAGGTGAGTGGATTGCCTGAGCCCGTTGGTTCAAGACCTGCCTGGGCAACTTGGTGAGACCTCATCTCTACAATAAAAAAAAAAATTAGCTGGGCATGGTAGCGCACGCCTGTATTTCCAGCTACTTGGAAGGCTGAAGCAGAAGGATCGCCAGAGCCCAGCAGGTCGAGGCTGCAGTGGCCTGGAGCAGCCACTGCACTCCAGTCTGGGTGACAGAGTGAGACTCCAAGTCAAAAAATAAAAACAAAAACAAAAATATAGTCTTTGTCACACTTCACAGAGGAAGACATCCGAGCAGTCAACAGACACATGAAGAAATGCTCAACCTCATTAATCATCAGGGAGACGCAAATCAAACCCACACTGAGATACCACCTAACCCTAGTCAGAATGGCAATTATCTACAACTAAAAAAATAACAGCTGCTGGAGAGGGTGTGGCGAAAAGGGAACACTTCTACACTGTTGGTCGGAGTGTAAACTAGTGCAACCTCTGTGGAAAGCAGTGTGGCGATCCTGAAAGCTCTAAACATCAACCTCCCATATGACCCTGTAATCTCCCTACTGGGAATATACCCTGAAGAACTCAAATCACTCTATAAAAAAGGTATCTGCACACGAATGTTCATTGCAGCATTGTTCACAATAGCTAGAACCTGGAATCAACCATGCTGTCCATCAAAAGAGGACTGGATAAAAAAATGTGGTACATATACACGATGGAATACTATGCAGCCATAAAAAGAACAAAATCATGAATTTGGCAGCAACCTGGATGGAGCTAGAGTCTATAATACTAAGTGACCTCTCACAGAAACAAAGATCTGAGTACCACATATTCTCACTCATATAGTGGACCTTGATCATCCAATGCACTACTATAAGAAAATGACTGACAGTGTTGGGAAACTATGGGGGGGGGGTGGGACTAATGGTAGTAAACATCCGTCTGGAGACGGGGAGACACCAGTTATCAACAAGGGGGCCTGAATGAAGCATATTTGTATACCTAACCCTTAACTGTATCCCACAATATCAAAATAAAAAATATCAATTAAATAAAAAAATATATATATAGTCTTTGTCTAGCAGATGGGTCTTTTTCTGGGATAGATTGTTTTTTTGATTTTTTTTTTCCTGTTTAATGGGTCCTACTTTTGTGTCTTTGTATGCCTTGTGGTAACTGTGGAATCAGATTCTCCCCTTCACCAAGGCTTGCAGTTTTTTTCATTGTATTTTGATTGTTATAGGCTTTCTCTTTGCCAACAATTAGCCTGAGGTATAAACTTAAGGTCTTCCTAGTTCTTTTCTGAGCCTGTATCTTTCTCTTATCATGTGCAGTCACTTTCTAACTAAAGACTATGTTCTAGTCTTTAATGTTGGGCTCCCAAAAGAGGAAAAAAAGAAAAAAGAAGAGGGGCAAAAATAAAAGACACCAGCCCTTTAAATCTCCTGGAAGTCATCTCCTCAGTCAGAAGGAGGCCTCTTTAACTGTATCTCTGTAATCAGAGGCAACAATCAGTAATCAAAGCACAGATCCTGGTATTTGGAATACAGGGTTCTTTTGGCCCACCTTGGCTCCTGCAAGCTGTATACAGTCTGATCCAGGAACAAGTGCACAGCTGCCTGCCACATGGCTAGGTGTGGGGGATGGTTAGCTGCTGCTGTGCTAAGATTTGAAATTGACCGAGATTAACTGAAATTTATCATCCTGAATGTTGCAAGCCTTCAGTAGACTCCAGATTCTAAAATAGTTACATCAGGCAGATTCTACCAGTGCAGTTGTTGTCTAGATGGAAAGGCAGATTTCTGGTGTTATCTACTCCACTATCTTCCCAGAATTCTCTGTATATTGAGGTTTAATATCTGCTTGTAGATTTCATTAAAAATAGAGTTTGAACATTAATTTTAAAATTTCTTCAAATATTGTCAATAAATGTGGTGAGAGATTTTGCCATATTTCCTTATTTTATATGTTTTTAAAGTTGTATGTGATTAGAAACCTTTTTTTTTTTTTTTTGCTTTTTTTTGTTTTTATTTTGTGAGTGGTTTAGAGAAGGGATGAGGTATGTGTCTTTGTTTTACATTGTGATCTAATAAAATTATGGCCACATGAATGTTGCTCTGTGTTATTTAACTTAAACTGCTTTTGGTTAACAGAGTTTGAGAAAATAAAATGTATTTAAAAGATAATATATGGACTCTAAGTGAAATCAAAGGAATAAGCTCTGTAGGGCATAATCACAGATAATACAATTCATAGTATAAGGAGAAAGTAATTAAGTAAGCAAATACAAGCATTTGTTTTGCTTGTCAATCTTTACCATCTTCTCTTATCCACTCTCTAACTACTCAGCCAGTTTCTACGCTAAGTGCTGATGCTGGTCCTATTAAGGCAGTGAAGCTCACAGAGGAACAGATCTCTGTATGAGACATTACTTAGCTCCCTTCCATCAATAAAGTGTGCTCTTTTGAGTTGTTTTCCCAATACTGTAATTGTGATGCACCTTGCTGAGTCTTCCATCCAACGGAGAGCAAAGATCACTTTGTTTTTATATATCTAGTAGGAACCTCATTCTTTTTGTGTGTGTAAACAGCACAAAAATGTCATAGGTGTGTATCATTTCTGGCACAAACTAGGCAACCTGCCTCATTAACGTGTACACCTAGAGTTACTGAAACTATCAGTAAGAAACTGTGTTAATAAATAGCTTTGTTTTTATCACCTGCTAAGCTCTAATAGCATCCCCAAAGTAATCTTAGTCTAACAGCTTGAGTCTTTTGTAAAAATGATCAAGTGATCAATTCTTTTTAACACTAAGGGGTAAACTTCATTGCTGTGTGGATGCCAGGTGCAGGAACAGTTGCCATGAATAGCAACAGAAATTTAATATGAATTATACCATTTAGTTTGTGTCTTAGTTTGTTTCCTCTTGTTTATAACATAATACCTGAAACTGGGTAGTTTATAAAGAAAAAAAACCATTTTGTATAGTTCTAGAGAATGAGAAGTACAACGTCAGCGTGCTATATCTCATGAGGGCCTTCTAGCTGGTGGAGACTCTACAGTTCTACAGTGTCTTAAGGTGACACAGAACATCACATGGTGAGGGGGCTGAGTGAACTTGCTCATATAGTTCTTTATAAGAACTTTATAAGCCGGGCTCAGTGGCTCATCCTGTAATACCGCGCCTTTGGGAGACTGAGGTGAGTGGATTGCCTGAGCCCCCTGGTTCGAGACCTGCCTGGGCAGCGAGACCTCATCTCTACAATAAATCAAAAAATCAGCCGGGCGTGGTAGTGCATGCCTGTAATTCCGGCTACTTGGAAGGCTGAGGCGGAAGGATCGCCGGAGCCCAGCAGGTCGAGGCTGCGGTGGCCACGAGCGGCCACTGCACTCCAGTCTGGACGACAGAGTGAGACTCCGACTCAAAAAAAAAAAAAAAAAAAAGAACTTTATAATTTTATAACTTTATAAGAACTTTATAAGTTCTTTATAAGAACTTGCTTCTTATAAAGCCACCAATCCTACTCCTATGATAACTCAGTAATCCATCAATAGTACCCATGAATCCATTAACTCATTAATCTGTGAATTGATTAATCCATTCAATAGGGAACAGCCCTGAAAACTCAATCACCTCTTAATGGCCTCAGTTCTCATTACTGCCACATGGGGATTTAATTTCAACATGAGTTTGGGAGGTGACAAGTATTCAAACCATAACAGCTTGGGTACTTTTTTTTTTTTAAAGTCATTACACTGTGTCTAAAAGAAATGAGGTAGTATGCCTAAAGGCAATCAGCACTTTGACCTAAAAATATGTTTTTATTCATTCAAAAAATGTTTCTTAAACATCTAAGATGTGTCAGACTATACAAGGCACTGAAGATAAAGCAATAAATAATGTTGACATGGTCATTACCTTCATGGAACATACATTTTGGTAAAGGAGAGAAATAACTAACTATACAAATCATTTAATTACAAGATTGTAGGAAATGTGATACAATAGCATACTTCAATGTGCAATGAGAACAGATAACTTGGAGATTATGTTCTGGTTCTCATTTTCACAGAAATTAATGTCCCTGAATAACTTGTGACTGAGTTTGATAGAGATTAATGTGTACAATTTTGTTATTCAGTATTCCAATCAACATAACTATTTATGAGCACACCCATATGTATTCTTAGAAGAATTCCTTTAACTCATATATTTAGAATAAAATCACAATACATTATTACTCCAAAATTCTTCGTTATTAAAAATAAAGCCTTTCACATGTAATATTTATAATAAAAATTGATAAAATGAGGGTTAAGGTTTTCATACTATCTAATTATCATTGTGTATTTATTATTACTTACCTATTACTTACTTGAATAGTAATTTTAGAATGTAGTATGTATATAATGTTTATGGGCTAATAAGATAATATTTAATTTTTATGATTTCTGATATTTTTCTTTAATGTTGGAATCTTAATATATTGTATTAATATCATTTAGATGTACTTTGCTTCATGCCATTTTATGAAAAATACAGCAACAAGAAAGCTGTGGGTTAATTGAATCCATAGTCAAGCGTTCACACATTAATTAACTTGAAAGAAAGTCTATTGAAGCATGCAAACTACTGAGTCAAGGTGTCAATTTCATTTTTATTTTAATCAGATGGTCCAACCTGTGATGATGCTTATGGTCCTAGTTAGTAGAGTATAGGGATGTGTGGAGGTTCATTAAGATTGTTGAAATGCTTCTGAAAAAAGAACAAAACCTATGTTTGAGATGTAAGTAATTTAATTACTTATATATAAAATTTAAGGAGAATTCATTATGGTTATAGTTATAGAGTTTACTTTCCATGTGAGTGTAATTTATTTAGTATAGGAAGTAATCTGGAGGCGTTAATCTTTGAATTCTCTATAGATAACAACAGTTCTTTTTTTTCTCCCCCTCAAATCAACAGCTTTTAAACATCAGATGCAAGATGTTTTAATAGAAAATATCAAAAGCCATAAATTTGCTACATTGCCCTTGCAAGATAGATCAGAAAAAAACTCAGGCGCTACAAAGACAAAAGGAAATTATTTCTACAGGTTGTATAAGCTTATATAATTTTTTTCTGAAATCATAGCTAAGTTTTAAGAACTAAATTGAAGTGTAGGTCGATGGGACAACCATTGGCTGCAGATTAGGATACCAGGGTTATATATCTCACAAATCCCCTCTCGTTTACTTACCTCATTGTAAAATAATGGGGTAGATTAATAATTAACCTCAAGTTTTTTCAGCATGAAATTTTACAATCCATAGTGGTATACCGACTTGTTTTTTAAATTTTTTATACACTTTACTGTTAAAATGTCTGATTAACTATGGAAAATAGTATGACAGTCATTCAAAACTAAAAATAGAATTACCACATGATCTAGCACTTCCACTTCTGGCTGTATACTCAAAAGAACCGAAAGCAAGGACTTGAATATTTGTACACCAATGTGCAAACAGCATTACTTACAGTGGCCAAAAGAAGGAAACAGTTCATGTCCATCAAGAGATGAATAATTAAACAAAAACTGATAAATACAATGAAATATTACTCAACCTTAAAAAGAAAGAAAATTTTCACACAACATAGCTGACTTTTGAGGATAGTGTGCTAAATTGAATAAATCAGTCACTCAAAGTCAAATAATGCATGATCCCACTTCTATGAGGTACCTAGCATAGTCAAATTTATAAAGGCAGAAAGTAGAATAATGGTTGCCAGGGTTTGAGAAAGGAAAAGGGGGGATTTAATGTTTAATGGGCATTAAGTTCCAGTTCGGGAAGACAAAAGCTCTGGAGATGGGTGATAATGGCAGTTGCACAGTAATGAGAGTGTCCTTAATGTCACTGAAGTGAATGCTTAAAAATGGTTAAGATGGTAATTTTGAGGGCAGGGGAGGAAAATAATAATTTTATTTACTATGATAAAAATGAGTCCTGAACTAGTGGAAGTTTTTAAGAAAAATTGTGAGGACACAGAGAAAGTCAGAAAGGAATCTAATATCCAGCAATTCTGGATATTAGATTCTTTGAGGGGATTTTACTTTAATATATAGTCCCTGTTTATGTTACCTAAACTAGTTTTCTGAAGTTTTAGTCTTTTTTCATTTATAGTTGACATAAGTATAGTTTCCTCCTCACTCTGTTATAAGTAGTTCAGAAGACATTAAGAAGGCAAAGCAAATTCAAGGTATACCTTTGAAGAGGGTGGGTAACTCCTTTTTATGTGATAGAATTTCTTAAAATTATATCACAGTGAGCCAGATTTCAAGGAAAGAATCTAATCTTCATGATTAGCATCTTTACAGAAGAATGTGGAAAACAGTCACAATGTAAAAACATAATTTATTTCTATGCCAATCTGGAGCTTTGACTTTAAAATTAATTATCACAGTAACTGTAATTATTTGCCCTTAGCAAAATCAGAGACACCAATTTTTTTAAAAAAAGTATAATTTATTTTGAAACTTGTTTGGAATTTACTTTTAAAAGTAAATTGGCCTGATTTTCTTGGAAATCACATCAAAAGCTTAATGAAGCACTAATTAAAGACTTGAATATGAAATGTCCGTCCTCAACGACTGTGAGCAATTTTTCTATTCCAAGAAAATACCTTCTTTCAGGTTGATATAGGCTTTAAACAGAAAAGTAGTCAAGATGTTTAAGTTTCACAATACTCCACTAAATACAAAGAAATAGAAAGAATAATGTGTTAACAAAACACGTGATCAATAACTTGGTAACTAGAGCTACTTCACTTAAACCTTCATACACAGAATGCATTCATGAAAAATTAAAGATCTAAATATATTCATTGTATAATGATTCAAAAGACAAATGACTGTCTCAAATTTGGGGTTAAAAATTATAATCATATTTATTTGGAACTGCTACAATATGATGCTGAGTTTTCTGAGAGGCAGTTTAAAGACAT
Organism: Carlito syrichta; assembly: GCF_000164805.1. Classification (NCBI taxonomy): domain Eukaryota; kingdom Metazoa; phylum Chordata; class Mammalia; order Primates; family Tarsiidae; genus Carlito; species Carlito syrichta. The sequence continues at coordinate 696,183 of NW_007249319.1, read as the reverse complement.
TTATTTTGGAATAAAGATATTCCAGAGCAACTGAAGGCACAACAGTGGGTGGGCCTCAGTTTCTATAATGTTCTATTTTATTTCTTCTCAACACTACTCTACAGCCATCATTAGCAAAATATTTGAAATGTTATGATAATAAAAATGATGAAGACATTTTAGTGTATTTTTTTACTCCTCTGCTTGTGGTAGTAAGCACAGCTCCATCCTACATCCCAGTGGTTTTCATGTACATAATCCATAAATGAATTTAAATAAAAGGTAACTTTGGGGTTGTTCAGTTGGTGAGTTTTTTTTCAGGCAGAATTGTTTTGATCTTCCTTAGGTGAGGGGTTTTTATTTTGTCTTGTTAGTTTTTCAACAATGTTTTGACAAGATAAAGAAAGAAACTTACCCTTTGTGGAGAGTAAAATTCATTCACTCAATGAAGTAAAACTTTTAATTACCACAATTTGGATTCAGAATTTACTGTTGCATCATCAAAATTTCTCCCTCACAGGAGTTATGGAAACATACTCAAAATTAAGCCAAACTGTCCCTAAATAAGCCTGAGAAAGTCCAGTATGTTATTGTTGTTTTGGCTTATATTGAAAGAGTACATTGATTTGAGACCTTTCTAACTATAGAAACTTCACATTGTGATTTATTGATTCTCTGCATATTCATCTAAATCTAGCTATTCCCATTATCCTGGTCTTCCAGTATTCTGGGTAATTTACTCTCTTGTATATTTTTTTAAAAAGCAATATGTTAGGTGGAGCGCTTTTATTAATTAGTTAATTATTTCAGCAAATAATCAGGCAGCATTCACAGTGCTGATGTCCATGCACTGAATAAATCAAGTAGGCAAAATTTTTGCATTTTTCAATTATGTAATATTTAAAGTGGTAGAACCCTCTTCTCAAAGAATTAGATTGGATCACTTGGATAATGGAGATGCACTGTAGTCATATGTAAATGTGTGTAAATGCTACATCTGAATGGTTTTATTAATGGAATAAGTAATCGTACGCTGGAATTGATAGCATGTCACCAGGACACACTGTCAGTTTTCTTTTCCTCACTACTCTGTGAAAAGAGAGGAAAGAGTGAGGACTGGCAGTAGGCATGATAGTGAGCAAAGCCAACAGAAATTATATGTTTGGAAAAACGTAGCAAAACAAAGCAACAGACCATGATTATGTCATTATGTAGAATATAAAATGCACTAAATTGTAAGTCAGAAACTTGGGTATGTGCTACCTCTCATCATTATTTGAAAATTGCATGACCTTTAATCCCTTGAGTTCATTGAACTTCTTTTGTGTCCCGGTGAGATGAAAATAAGAAGAGCTGGCATTTACTAAGCACTTACCACACACCAGGAACTATTCTTAGTGCTTTAAATGTATTGATTCATCGAATTCTCACAACACTGCAAGACGAGATACTTCCATTCGCTTCTTACAGATGAACAAATGGTAAATAAACGAGGAACTTGCTCAAAGTTACATAGCTGAGGGGGACGCTGAGATTTGGACCCTGTAAATCTTATTCCGGAACTCAGGTTCTTAACCTATAAGAGCTTTTGTGAGGATATGATAATAAAAATGATAGAGCTTTGTAATCAGTAGTGTTATATACACTAAAGTGGAATAATATAGTATGATAATTAAGGAGTGAAAGATGTGGCAAAACTTTTCCTGTTTTCTTGAAACTAATTTTGAAAGTAAATAGAGAATAAGTTGACCCCTAAATCAGCTAAAGCCAGGTCATATGCTCAGACCTGGCCCACTACACATCTGTATTGGAAAGCTGTGAGGAGAGAGAGGTTCCTTCCTGCATGGTTATTTCTGGCTGGCTGTGTCCCTGGGTGGCAGGTCACTACTCCTTTCCAGGCAGCGTCTCTCAATGACTCTTCCTTTGGTTTCTGGTTTACTGCTTACTCCCTTCCCTTGGGCCCAAAGATGACAACAGTTATTTGGGGATTTGTTTCTGTACTGCTTTTTTGTTGTTGTTTTTTTTGTATTTTTTGTATCTTTCTGATTCTAGCTCTGAATAAGGCTGCAGTTTCCCTAAACTTGCCCACACCTTTGTAACCAGTCCCTTTTATAAACCCTTCCTAAAGTACCCCACTCTAAATAGACTGTATCTTAGTCACATAATTGTCATGGTACCCTTACTCTTAGGAGGTATTTTGGGGACTTTCGGATTACATTGACTCATTAATACAACTAATCAGAATATCTATGTTAAATAAGAAGAAGAACAGTCAAAATATTCCAATGAAAGGTTTGTCTCCACTGTACACAGAATCTCTTTTTAAAAAATCAATACATTCAAAATATAGAAGGTTGAAAATTAAAAGCAATGTAACCTGCAAAACTGCAGCCTGACTGTTTTTTCCTAACTTACTTTCTTATGTAACATAGCACTACTTTCACACTTCTTAAATAATTTATATATATACTTTCACAAGTTCAAGGTGCTGACTTCAAAGCTCAAAATTTACATGTTTTTGTTTGACAATATTACCATATGTTGGTAAACACTGAGCCCATCTGGAACATTTCAAGCCTTTCCCTAATAATATAATAAAGAATTGAATGGCAGAAATTGCCTATTTTTTCTGAGACAAATGTCAGTTAATCTCAATATAAAAACATTTTAATTTATATTGTCTTTATTATATTTCATTATTTGAAAAAAGAAAACAGGCTAGTATACACTGACACTAAAATGAGAGATTATCATTTCTGTTTCTACTAAAATAATGCATATGAATAATTTTGAAACATTCGGTTCTTTATAAATATGTATCATTAATATAACAAAATAAGTCAACAATACTTCATCATGTAGAAATTTATTGAATTTGAAAATATAACTGCCTATGCAAAGATAAATATAGCATTTTTGTTTTCATGAACTATATTGCATAATTAATGCTTTCCTTTTTTATTTTGTAAACCATATATACTAGTCAAGGCTAATAAAATCTATTTGTTGGATTTATATAAGCTGTATTTCTTATTTATCTAAGAATTTAGCCTGTTTCAGTGGTGATATGTCTTCAGAATAAATGAGTCAGCGAAATGAAACACAAAAGCCTTTTTGAAATTCCAACTTCATCTACCAGTTAACCTCTTTAAAAATCTCTAAGGAGGCATGCAGGTAACTATTTACTCATTCATTCTTTTTTTTTTTTTTTTGAATTAGGTTCTTAGTGGCATGATCATGGTTCATCACTGGCTTAACTTCCTGTGCTCAGGTCATCCTTCTGCTTCTACCATGTGAACAGCTGGGACTACAGGCATGTACCACCATGCCCAGCTAATTTTTTTTTTTTAATGTATAGAAATGGGGTCTTGCTATGTTGCGTAGCCTAGTCTCGAATTCCTGAGTTCAAACAATCCTGCTATTTTAACCTCCCAAATTACTGGGATTACAGGCGTGAGCCACTGTGCCTAGACTCAGTCATTCTTTGTACATGTATGTATTAGGGGCTTACTATATGCTAGGTACAGTCTCAAGCACCTGTGATATTGATCAACATCATGCTCAAAGTGGTGAACACACCATAAACAAGTAAATAAATGGACAGATAGGTATTTACTCATTGTAATTACTAAGGGAAATAGCCTGGTTGCTACGACAGATAGATTGGCCTATTTGGTATACGAAGGTCGAAGAAAGTCTCTTCAAAGAGCTGATATTTAAGTTGATAGCTGAGATCAGAATAAACCAGCCATGTGAATAGCATTTCAGAAATAAGGTAAAGCATATGCAATAGCCCTGAGCTGGGAAAAGAATTTTCCATGTCTTGACAGAGAACACTTATAAACAGACATAGTGGATGAGGGAGTGAAGTATCATAATATAGTGATGGAATTTGGGGCTCCTAGGAGCCAGAGCATGCAGGTAATACATTTGGGTTATGCATTAAATTCTTTCTGGAACAGAAAAAATTTTCCAACAGAAGGTGATATCATCTGAATTGCCTCTTTAAAAGATGAGTCTGGCAGCTCTGTGATGGGCTCAAGTGTGAAAGGAAAGAAACCAGTTAGAACACGTTTCCATTAGTTCAGGTAAGAGAGAAAAGTGACTTGGACTGGAGGGGTGGCAAGGTAGGTGAAAAGAAGTGGTTGGAGATATGTTTTGAAATAGCCCTGACTGGATGGATATGCTGTAGTGGTTTGGAATATGGAGGACTAAGGGAAATGAAGGAGTCATTTGGTTGACTCCAAGTTTTCTGACTTTAGCAACTGGGTAAATGGTGATTGTTCAAGTTACTAACATGGGCAAGACAGCAGAAGCATCAGAAATAATTGGCCTGGCCTAGGTCACTGGCAGCGGCTTCTTGCCTTAAATCTGATATTGTTCTGGTTGTCATTTTGGCTTCCATCCCTCGCTCCTGGGACTTTTCTTCTCCTTCTCCATCTCCTTCTCCTTCTCCTTCTCCTTCTCCTTCTCCTTCTCCTTCTTCTCCTTCTCCTTCTCCTCCTCTTCCTCCTCCTCCTCATTCTTCCTCTTTCTCTTCCTCTTCCTCTTCCTTTTCTTCTTTCCACAAGTCTTACTGATTGATACAATGAAATATTTCATCACGACAATATAATTTATCTGGCTTCTTTATAACTTTTTTTTTTTTTTTCGAGTTGGAGTCTCACTCTGTCGCCCAGACTGGAGTGCAGTGGCCGCTCTCGGCCACCGCAGCCTGGACCTACTGGGCTCCCGCGATCCTTCCGCCTCAGCCTTCCAAGTAGCCGGAACTACAGGCGTGCGCTCCCACGCCCAGCTGATTTTTTGATTTATTGTAGAGATGAGGTCTCGCTGCCCAGGCGGGTCTCAAACCCGTGGGCTCAGGCAATCCACTCACCTCAGCCTCCCAAAGGCGCAGGATTACAGGCCTAGCCACCGAGCCCGGCTAAACATTTTTATACTAATAATATGTGCCCTGCCTACAATCTGTAAGCTGTAAATAGTATCTGGACTTATAGTTCCAGTTATTTACTAAATTTGGGAGTATAGTACTTTTATTTAAGGCTGCTACTACATAACAGCAATCTATAAGGTGACAAAAATAAAATTTTTCAATTTTCTATTCTTTCCATAAAGATGGTAACTTTAAGAAAGCAGGGACCATGTATAACATTTTAGTCTCTATAGTGTCTAATAAGATAAGAAACAAATAACTTTTTACTGATTTAGAATGTAAAGCAAAGCATTAGAATTATTATTTTCCCCCCCCCCCCACTCATATTATCCCACCCTTAACCCCTTTTTTTTAGCCATATTGATGTAGGATTGTGAGTGCTGACTTTTGTCTAGTTTTTTGTGTGTTTGTTTCATTTTAGTTATAAGGCAGAGGAAGTTGTGCCAATTTCATGTCAGTTACAGATCAGGGGAAGTCATGTCATTTTCTTTCTTTCTTTCTTTCTTTCTTTTTTTTTTGTTTTTTTGTTTTTTTTTTTGAGTTGGAGCCACTCCATCGACCAGGCTGGAGTGCAGTTGCATGCTCACGGCCACCCCACCTGGGCTCCGGCGATCCTGCTGGGCTCCGGCGATCCTTCCACCTCAGCTTTCCGAGTAGCCAGAACTACAGGCCTGCGCTACTATGCCGGGCTAATTTTTTATTTATTGTAGAGTCGAAGTCTCGCCAAGTTGCCCGAGCTGGTTTCAAAGCTGAGTCATGTCATTTTCATGTCAGTTACAAGTCACAGGAAATTTCTTAACCTCAGCTCAGTAATTTTCCATTCTTCTGTATCCCTAAACTACCTAGCCTGCTTCAGTATGGCATTTGAAGCTTTTAGGGTAGCAAACTCAACCCACCTTGAAATTTGGGGCTTATAATTTGCTGCCTATAATAACTGGTGCATCAACAGAGACTTTAGTGCTTATGAAGGTGATTTGATTCTGCTATGGAAAACTAAATTTTCCTAAAATTTAGCACAAGAAGAAATATTAATAGTTGTTTCTTCATTCATTAATTCATCTAGCATGTAAGAATACTGATTATATTATAATAATAGAAGTATAAATATGAATAAAGAAATTTCCTAACTCTAAACAACTCATAGTATAGCACAATAAAAGTATAAGCCCAACATATCTGTTTGCTACTTTTTTTCTGCCACTCTTATAAATAGTGCTACTACATTATGGATGTATTCATCAAGTTAGCTGTACTTCATAATTTACACACCATGTAAGGTCAAAGTATGTACAAAAATGAACACTATTTGTTAAATGCCAACTAATAACATAGTATTATGTTAAATACTACAAATCTAAAGAAGAGAGGGAAAACACATAGTGACTATTACATATTAAAGGTTTTTATTTTAACGCTATTTTATTGGCAGTCTGCCCAATTCCATACAGTTTGATGAATGAACATTTTCTAGCACTTACTCTGTGCTAAACATATGTGAATTATAAATGTAATCTGATTGATATTTTGAAACAATATTGTAGAGCTGCCATTACAATTACCATTTTTCAGGGGGGAAACTGAAGTTCAAAGAGTCTGAAGAAGATCAAGAATTTGTCCAAGATCGTGTAGCTAATGAGAGATGGAATGGGGATGTGAGGCTTGAATATCTGGCTCCAGTCTGTTATCAGTCTTCTGATTTATTTCCTCTCTTGGTAGTGGTTGATTTCTGGGATCATAAGTAAGGAATGGGCAATGAAGAGCCTGGTCCTGTCTGTAGCTGAATTTTGCTGTAGGGATTCATGGTTCTTAAACCCTTTTTGTTATACATACCAAATGTATCATAGCATTTTTGCTAACTTGTTTTATGTTAAAGGTACAGTAAATAAATGCAAGCTTTGGGTTAATTTTTAAATTCACTTATTAACGGTAAGCATATAGACAAATACGTAGGGAAAGTCAACTCTCATTATTTGTTGGAGAGCATGTCAGCTGCTTTAGTACCTCTGGAGAGCAAGTTAGCAAAAAGCTGTGTATATCCTTCCTGCAAATCAGCAGTTCTACTTTCAGATCCAAACGGTAAACAAATTTTCACATGTACCTAAGTAGAGGTGGACAGAAATGCTCAATGCAGCATTGTTTTTAAAGGCAGTATTTTGAAAAGTAACTTTTAAATAACTTTTGGTGTAGTCATGCAATAAAATATTATACAGCAATTAAAATGAATGAACCAGATGCACTTACATTAACAGATGAATGTTAGAAAACATGGCATTGAATTGCAGACGTACTATACATAATATAATGTTTTAAATAAAGCTTAAAAACACTTCAAATAGTATACTACATCAATAAGAAGATACATACTCTATGTAAATGGTTACTTTGGGGGTAAAAAAAACCAAAAAACAAGATAAATCGATTAAGGATGTTACAAATAGAACTCTTACCTGGAAAGTTGGTTTTTGCTGTTGTTGTTGTTAGTGTTGTTTTGTTCTGTTTTGTGTTACTATACAAAATCAGATGAAACCCAAATCCTTCAAGTGTTCCCCCTTGTTAAAAGTAGGTGGTGGTATATGGGTTGCATTACACTATGGTGATTTTCTATTTGCTATATGAAATTTCAGACTAAACAAGACTTGCACCTAAAATTATTTTTTAAGAGCATATTGGTGATTTATATTATAAAATAGATTTTCCTCTCCATTTTTTGTTAGCAATTCCTACTTATGAAATGTGATTTTGGAATGAAAAGTATATTCACAATTCTTTCTTAAAGTGTATGTTTTTTATATGAAGTGGCTATTTTAAATTAGATACAAACATTTTGGGCGATGTGCAGTTTTTCATCTCTATACTTTTTGTAATTTAAAAAAATGCACCATGTCTACGATCTCACATTTCTAAACTTCAGTCTTGATGGCAAGCTCAGTCATAAAATACCAATCACAATAATAATCTGTAGGAATAAGCTGGTGGCATTCTCCTTTCCTGATGAATCAAGTGGTTGAAAATTTGTAAGTTCCCAGCTACTGTGATCACATCCATTTCTTTGCTAATAAGAAAAGTAAGTCATTTTAAAAGATAAGGTAAAATTAGAATATTATCCCACGAGTCATTGACTTTTAAAGTCAGAAAATTGATGAAAGAATGACTTGTTATTTGACTTCATCAACCATAAAGTCAGTAACTATTCAGCCTCTTAAGAAGTAGTATCAGTAATAAGAAATACTGCTTTTGAGATATTACAATGTGATTTGAAAGAGAGCAGTGATCATTTTTAAAAGAAAATATCATTTGGTTCTGAACTTAAATTTTATTGCCATCTTGCTTTATATCTCTAAGATTTCATATACTGTAGTAAATTTCAAAAACCATGAATGATCTCATTCTATTCCTTTGTGCAACACAAACTTTTTTCCCTTCAAAAATTTCCTCTGGTTTGATATGTAAAATTTTTGAAAAATAATTTATGTGAAACATTTGTTGGATGTATAACTCTTAAAACAAAAGAAAGTTCTTAGTCGTTTTTTTTAAGGTGATATTTCACTTTGTTCTATGACTTTTCTTTGTCACTAAAGGCAAGACTTTTCAAAGCTTTTTCAGAGACCAAAATATGTTCTCCGTTTTTATTTTCCTCTACTTAAGAGAATAATAGTTATTTGAACTCCTGTTTTAATACTTCCTATATGCTAGGTTCATTATATATTTTAAAGGACTGAAGAATAAGTTGAAGCAAAGCTCCAAACCTTATATACCTCTCCCTACCTAGTTCAAAATTAATTCCCACATTCAGTTTCCCATCCCCACAGGGACTATTCTAATTCTTCTAGTACCCAGACTCAAAACCTTTACTGTCCTACCGTTTCACCACTTTTATGTTTAACATTCTCACCCTTTTACCTCCTAATCGTGACTCAGTTGACAAATTAAACATCCTGTTTTGGTACCTCTTATTAACCTCTTTCCTAGGTGCCTGTGGTTAAAGCCTAGATTAGTGCTGTGGTCTTCTAAATGTTCTGCATGATGTCATTCTCTCCTCATCCTGGCAGTCCATCCTGCACATTCTACTTTTTTTTACCAAACTTTCATTTCACACTGGATTTAAATATTTATCCTCTTCTTTAGTTACATATACAACTTCTGGTAGGCTTGCAAGACATTGTGTGGTCTGGATCAACATTTCTTACTAGACCTAGATAGATAGGACAAATATCTATTGAAAGCCTACTATGTGTTAGGCCTATGCAGACATTGGGTACACAACACTGAACAAGGCAAAAATGGTTCTTACTGTACCACTCTCTTTACTCTCTGTTTTTCCCTTTTCTTCACAAAGTAAAGGTTCCCACTCATTCCCCAACTCAAAGCCTACCAGCTCATGAACTTTAGAAAACAGATACTATGCTTTGTAATATACTGGCATCATTACATAGGCCTTTATTTTCTCCTTGAAGAAAGGAGGATGGATATCAAAAAAAAAAAAAAAAAAACAGTTATCTAAATCATTAAACCACTCTTTCCCACTTCTGTTGAGTCTGCTGTAAGATTAGCCTCTTCTCATCACTGACTAAATACCGGGAGAGGAATTTCAGGAATTCCATAATTATTAGTGTTTTGAGCTACAACTAAATGCTCACTTTACCACATTCTCTTCCCATCAATTCCTGGCTCACAGAGACATAGCAAAAGGGATTGAGGCAGCAGAAACTATTTAGCATAATTTATTTATTTTCAGTTATGTTGCATAAAATGACATTTTCTGCTTACTTTTATTTATTTATGCAACAGGCAAATTAATTAATTTTTGTCTAATTATGAAGAAGAGACTTAAGGATATAGTTTATTAAAAAGAGATGGTCAGTGCCTATCCTAGGTAGTAGATCTCTGCATAATTTCCTGATAAAATGTAAGTACCATGTTAATAAATAAAACTATTTTAAATATTTGAACTCTTACTACAGATATAAGATTAATGCTTGGAAATATTAATAATAAAATATGACTCAGTAGCTAAAAGGAACGAATAACTAATACATGCACCTACATGGATGAATCCCAACTTATTATGCTGAAAGGAAAAGAAAAAAAAGGACTACATATTGTATATTTCACTTATATAAAAGTCTAGAAAATGCAAACTAACCTATAGTGAAAGAAAGCATATCTGGGGACAGTGGTAGAGAAGCAATGGATTGCAAGCTGGACAATAATTTTGCAGGAATAAAAGTATCCAGTATCTTGATTATATTATGGTTGCATAGGTGAAAACATTTATCAAAACTCATCCAGTTGAACAATTTAAATATATATATATATATATATATATATATATAGTTTTAAAATGTTATACTTCTATTAAAGACAATGAAAAAAATTAAATTTTAATAGTTTGCCCTAATAATAATGGAGAGAGATCGCCACATAAATATGATTCATACTTTCCCCAAAATGTACTAATATTATTAAAACTGTAGATTTGCTTTAAAAAAGTAACTAGACCTACTTTTGGAAGCATTCAAAACGAATAAGCAGACTTCTGATTGGAAGATCATCAGGCTAGTGCAACTGACTGACCATGTATGTGTTCCAATTTCCCTTTCAAATAACTATACAGCACATATGAAAACAAAACCAAAAAACGTTATGCACAGGAATGCAATCCATTAGGGCTAACAGTATATTGGCAGAATCTGAAAGTTTCTCTAAATCTCTAAAGCAGAGAGAAAATAATTGAATAATCTTATCATTGGTTTGTTTTTCTAAGGTTTTCTTTTACCGTCTTATTTTGATTCAGAAATACAAAGTCTAAACCAGAACACTAGATAGTCACTTATGCACTGGTGAGTACCACTTTATTGAGACAGCAAGACACCTATGTTTATTGAGGAATTTTATACTCTCCAGAAAATCAGGAAATAAAGAGAGCAATGCTCAGAAATGATGAATTATGCTGGAGGTGAGGTGGGAAGACAACATAAGTTCATGATTTCATGATGCAGTTTCCGTATTTTCAGACTGCCGGACACTCAGGTCATGGGAATAGGAGAATACTTAGTAGAATTACATCTGATAAAAAACATCCAAAATCTGAAAATCCAGGCATGACTACATGGATTACAGCTCTGATTGCAGGTAAATGAAGCCAGAGTTCACATGGACAAAAGTGGAACAAATATGATTCTTCTGCACTATGTGTTGCCAAAAACTGGAGATAATTCTTTCATTTGCAAATTAACAAAACAAAAAATATTATGTGACCAGCTAAAAATACTTCAAAACTAGGGGAAAAATAGCTATAAGGCAGTTCAGACTGCTAAAAATTTTTTTGACTATAGAAACTAGATATAAACATTAGAAAAATGTTTAAGACTTTCAAAAGGATGTGCTTTGATCTCAAGGGGAAAGAGCATAAGGAAAGAAAGTTGGTTACGAAATGTGAGTTAGATTAACTAATTAGAGACATCAGCAAAGCAATGTGTGATAAAGAATAATAAAAGTTGGCATGAGAGGAAATAACACATAGAAATGACAAATCAGATCAATAATGTGGCAGACAAATTTACAAAACTCATCCAGGATTTTTAAGAATAAGAAAGATTAAAGTAATGACAGAAGTTCATGGAAGGATAAAAAACTCTATCTATCACATGGGTGCTCCTCGGTGGAGAATCCAGGAGTAGAGAGGAAGCTGTAATTGAAAACAGACCTGAACCAATCATCCCGACCTTCAATACTTAATCTGTCTGCAGAATGAGAAGACCTTCCGCATTCATACTTGCCTTGACATGATCTGAAACCATGTTTTGTTTGTTGTAGTATATATCTATTCTATAGAGGATTTTTAAAAACTGTATCTCACAGGTTTTGTGATAGAAAAAGGCTTTGGAGAAAAGCAAAAATAATCAGATTTATACTCAGCTAGAATAAACCTTAAATCTCTCTCCTACCTATAGGCTTCTTGACCTTCTAAAAGTCATTGACCCCTTTAAGAAATGCATATAAGCAAGGCTCGGTGGCTCAGCCTGTAATCCCGCAACTTAGGAGGCTGAGGTGTGTGAATTGCCTGAGCCCGTGGGTTCGAGACCCACCTGGGCAACTTGGTGAGACCTTGTCTCTACAATAAATCAAAAAATTAGCCGGGCGTGGTAGCACGCACCTGTAGTTCCAGCTACTTGGAAGGCGGAGGCGGAAGGATCTCCGGAGCACAGCAGGTCAAGGCTGTGGTGGCCGGGAGCGGCCACTGCACTGCAGTCTGGGCGACAGAGTGAGACTCCAACTCAAAAAAAAAAAAAGAAATGCATATACATACATGCACTTATGCGAACAAAATTGTGCCCACAAAATGAGGAGATTCACATTCTGCCTAGACCTCAACATACACCAGGTGTTAAGGGGGAAAACGTTGTGACACAAGACATGCACAGACAAGTTGCATGTCTTATGTGAAGATAATGGAAACAGGCTGAGATAGGCAATGGATGCCCGTTTACTCTTAAAGGAAAAACATGCTTTCTGACATTTCAACTATGAGATAATCAGATTTAAAAACCCAAATAGGCTAATCGCAGAATATTGTAAAAGTATAACTTGTCTAATAATCCACTAAAAGGAAATATTTTCAATTGCTTTATGTAGACAAATATCCATCTTAATAATATTGCAATAGTGAACAGTTTTAAATTTCCTTTTTAGATATATTAATCTGTCTGAAATTTCCAGTCCTTAAAACAATATCTGTTTCATGACTTAATCACAGTTTCAAAGGTTACTACCCTTGATGCATTCATTTCATTTGAGCACAGTTTTTTTTATTCATGACTATAAAGGCAACTTTCTCTTTGTATAGGCGCTTTTTTCTTTTCAGCTGGTCAATTGTCCTTTCAAGACTGTGGCATTTTCTTCTTGACCTTTATTATTAATTTTAGATTGTGTTGGCTTTAACATGGCATAGGGATTCTACTATTAAAAACTTTTCAATCTTCTTGTAATAAGATAAAAATATTGTAGTTGCTTATGTTTATCAAATGAAAATAAAATAAAACAAAGTTTAATGGAAATATACTTGAGAGCATTTGAGCCAAAAGAAATACATAAGATAAAAATGTTCTCAAAATACAGCTATTATATAAAGTTTCTAGAAAGACTTGTTAGCATAATGATGAGAATAATAGCCTTTCCATTTATTATTGATGCCCATCATAGTCTAGGCACTGAGCTAGCTAGCCACTTAGATTCACAAAAGTCACTAAATTCCCTTTTTCGGTTTATAGATAAGAAATTCAGGTATGCAAAAATAAGTGAATTGCCAAGCGTTAAGCTGATGAGTCAGAATTCAAAATTAAAGAAATCTCACTCCAGATGTGACTCTTTAAAATCCTCCATTATTTCCCTTATTAAGTAAGCCCCATCACACTTAGAAAAAGGTCAACTTACAGAGACAAAAATCCTGCTTTCACTTGATTTCTCTTTTTCATGAGGACAATCACGTGAACACCCAGAAGCATCTTTTGCTTTTCAGCAAGTGAGAATTCTAGCAGGTTTAGAGGTTTTGGTGATGCATATATCATATGCAAATGCAACATTCTGTGAAGACTTAGAAATGTTAGAAGTATTCTGGAACATCAAATAATCATGACAAATCAAATTAAAGAAACTTGAGTAGGTTGTGAGCTGTGTTATTTGGGGGTTGATTAACTTATGATCCCTTTACCATCCAGAGTCCAAGATACTGTTTTGCCTTTAACCTAAACACTGGAAACACTTAATAGAAAAATTACTTAGTTCTCATTCAGATATTGAGAATTATTTTATTCATTGTTTTATTGTTTTGTTTTGTTTTATTTAGAGGGTCAGATTTGCATTAGATAAGCACTTTGGGAGGCTGAAGCAGGAAGACTGCTTGAGTGCAGGAGTTTGAGACCAGTCTGGGCAATATAGCAAGACCTTGTCTCCATAAACAAACAAAAAATAAATAAAATAAGTTGGGCATGGTGGTACACACCTGTAGTTCCAACTACTACGGAGGCTGAGGCAAAAAGATCACCTGAGCCCAGGAGGTCGAGGCAATGGTAAGCCGTGATCTCGCCACTGCACTCCAACCTCGGCAACACAGTGAGACCCCAGTTCCAAAAAAGAAAAAGAAAAAAAGAACAACTATAATATTTATGTACAGATAAGAGAATGCTGAATTTTATTTTACATAATATAGTTGCCTATAATGTTAACTATTTAGAAATGTTCTATTTTAGATAAGCTATTGTATGATGAGTATATTTCCAATATGAAAGTTTGATAAGTGTACAGTATTAGCAAAAGATTTAAATTACAGTAACTGATTTTGACATCCCCAGTAAATGCCAAGAAACATAGCTTTTACAGCAAGTTCATGGAAATGTTCAGATAAAATATTCATGAACTCTCTTCTAAGAGAAAAGCCTCTTATGGTCTTGTTTGACAGAGGATGACCTTTGCTTCAATAAGTTCCCATCTTTGCTGTAACTTGGTGTTTAGATGCCCTGCTTAGATGAATAAAACATAGCATTTTGTTCTTTGTGTTTGCTAGTATATGTGATAATTAATAGAAAGGAAGACTTTGAAGTTTTAAAATGAAGTAAATGGGCAAAAAAAAACCAAAAAGTCATGAAGGAATTTCTGAAAATCAATTTCCCAGCAGGATATTTGTCAAAGCAATTAGGATCTACCCTGATTTGGGCATACCCAGTAGAGCTCAATTGATGTGCTCTTTCAAATAACTAAAGTGTTTTTATTGTAGTGATCTGCACTGGTCATATAGTCTACCACCTGATGGGTCATACAAAAATGAGCCAACAATTCAGTTACACATAAAAAAAAAGACCTTATGAGGATGAAATCAGTAAGTATACCACAGATTTCAATATCATGAAAACCAAACAAATAGGGAAATATGAATTGGGTAACTTTCAACCAAATGTACTATATAGATATAATCTAGGTGCAATTTCAGTATTTGCGATTTTAGCTTTAGTCATTGTATTCTTTGAGAAGAAAGACAATAGTATCTAATACTGCGGTCTGTTTGGAAAATAGTAATAATTAAGGTATCAAGTCCTCATGATTTAAAAGTCTGCTCAGATGACCATCTATTTGACCACACCCTTTTAGCAAATAAGGCATCATATAGTCCAAAGGAGAGTGCCACATTAATTTTTGAGGTCACAGGATACCACTGATGCATTTAACCAGTAATTAACTTAATGGCCTGACCCAGAGGCAGAAGTTTATTATATAGTATTGAAAGATTAATTATGACCTCAACAAGTTGATGTAGAACATAAACTGTGGACTTATTAAGATTTTTTAATGATCTCTCTATTTAAAGTAATGCTGAAATTTGATTTTAATAGGAACACTGACATTGCATGGTCCTGGACAAGGAATAAGTGCACCCCTATTGTGGAAATTATGTCTATTTTCAGCCAGAACTCTCTAACACATCCAGAAACATTGAATGAAAGGCGTTGCCCATATCTGGTTAACAAGTATTTATAGAATTAAAACAAATACAATACCAAATTCATATTATTGATGTTGTTCATTAAAAACACATACCCTGAAAATGTGATTCTAGCATATTGGCATGATTTCTAGCCAAGTGTTTTCTATTAATCAAGTACCAATGGATGACATGAAATTTTTATATCTGTTCACTGAGGTATAATGATCTGGAGAATTCCAAGAAAGTATATGAATTTGGATACATGTTTAAATTTCCTAGACTTGTCTTCTATATTAGCATTCCCCAAAGCATTTCTGTAGAGGATTAGTCTTGTGACATGCTTTTCAGAAAGTGGTTCCTTGGTCAATTAAGGAAATGTGCACACTGTATTACTATCCTCACCACGTACAGAGCAGAGAAGAACATTAAAAGCCCTGATAATTCCTTCAGTAAGGAAATGTATTTGACTTTTTTTATTCAATCTAGCATTTCCAAAATGTACTTAACTACAAAAATCCTTTACTTGTGCAACATTTATTAAAATCCTAAACATCTGATTTTCTGGATAATGATTTTTTGAGGTAGTAAATGCATTTAGCAGAGATATTCAAGTTTGAAAAACATCCTTTGGAACTTATTTGACAAAACTTTCTCATACATGAAGAAACAAGTTGTCATGTGGCTTTTAAGTATACGGCATATATAAATTTATTCTATATTTTTATTGTTCATCATTATAAAATCTTCTATAGCATTAAGTGAAATGGCTTTTTTTTTCCTGCTAGTGATTCAATACATGTGAAATGGCTTTTTTATTACTATTCCAATATTTATTCAATGTTGTCTTTTGTCTGCAACAATAATAATGGACAATTTTGAGTGCTTGCAATGAGTCAGGCATTATTTTCAGTGCATTACATGAAACAATGTACTTTTAAAATGAAATAATACACTTATACCTGACAACCTGAATGAAGGCTATTATTATTACCCTTTCTTAGAAGAGGAGACTAGAGAAACTGAGAGGGTACATAGATTGATCATAGTCACATGACCAGACCGTAGTAAAGCTGGGATTCTAAACCATTTGCAGCTTGACTTCCAATCACATATGCTTAATCATAGCACTGTGCTAAGGCTCTCCTGATCTTCCTGCCATCCCCAGTCATTCATAGCTTTAGCCTCTCAGTGGTTACTAGCGTATTTCAGTGAATGGGAAATCTTTAACAGCCCTTCTGACACTCACATGCCAACATGGCAGTAGTTGATGCAAACTGCTGAGTCTGAGGGAACAGAGTAAACTTTCCAAAGGTTTGGCTAACATTTTTCCCCAAAGTAGTATTCCCACATTCTAGGAATTTTATGAATACAGTACCTATAAAAGCTTGTTTTAGATAGCATAAAAGAAACAAGTCATACTATTCCCTCCCTTTGTTAGAAATTTACAGTAAATTTGCATAACCCAGCATTTCTCAAACTTATTTGAAGATGGAAATCTGTCAACATTTTGAAGAATAATGTTAAACCCACACTAAGTTTTTGTGACTACAATACTGAGTTATGAGCAGTGATATGCTGTTAAGTGTTTTAAGAACTGGCTCTTCAGGGCAATAAATAAATTCCTTTTTAAAAAGGCCAGATAGGCAGAGTTTACCAATTTGCAGTATAAATACCCCATCATGGCAGATTTCATGTTAGTAAACAAAGTTGTTGAACACAGAGTAGGGAAAAGATGGACACAATAGGTTCTAGCAAGTTGATACTGCTAGTTTCAACTTACCGCATTTCTTAATATTCCCCAAATCTAGCATTACCTCCTACATGACTGTGAAAATGAACATCTCTTGTTGTAGAAGCCATTTTACATAAGAGGCCAAGAAGGATTTTTAGGAATTATATTTTTGAGGGTCTTTATGTGGTCACATTGGAACCAAATCACTCCTAACGTAGTTATGAAGCCATAGATCTTTGAAAATTCCAACATTAGATGCATATCAAGATTACCTATATCCTAATAATTCTAGCTGTAACTCTTATCACAAAAAAGACTTTATACAAGAATCTATACTAAAAGGACATAGTATGT
Source organism: Carlito syrichta (assembly GCF_000164805.1). Lineage (NCBI taxonomy): Eukaryota > Metazoa > Chordata > Mammalia > Primates > Tarsiidae > Carlito > Carlito syrichta. The sequence continues at coordinate 678,708 of NW_007249319.1, read as the reverse complement.
ACTTTGGGAAAAACCCACTGCAAGGAAAGAAAGGAGGTAAGAAATTTAGTTGCAGATTTGTTTAAAAGATCCACTGTTTATATATCTTTGTTCTCAAAATGGTGTGCCCTGTGCAGTTCTCTCTAATCCCTTCATATAGCCCTTAATCTAAGCTTCCCTTATACATTACAGAAAATGGCATACTGATATGTATAAGCACCTCAGTTAGTCTTTGTCATGAAAGTTTCAGGGCCAACGAAACCTCCCACAATGATGATATGAGTATTGAAGTCATGCCCATTGCATTGAAACTGTTAGGGAGGAAAAATCATTTCTTCTACCCTGTGAATTAAACTAACAAAACACAGATTAGCAAGAGAAGAGAGAGATTTTTATCCAAACGATTCACATAGTATGCAGCAGTTCACAGAAAAAAATGTGACTCAAGGAAGCGGTTAGAATCTGGAGCTTACCTACATACCATCTTAACAAGGAAAGGGGAGGGAAGAACACTGCTTATAGGAAAAC
>NW_007249319.1:664844-678181 GCF_000164805.1 Carlito syrichta | reverse complement strand
AAGATAAATGGGCCTGTAGGAGGATGGATGAGAGATATGAGAGTTTTGTGACAATGTATGTTGAGATGATTTCTTATCCGAGTGCTGACTCCTTTTCTCTACTAATAGGCGGCAATCTTTCTTGGTTGCTAAACTCCTGGGGAGGGGATTTATGACAGTTGAATTCTTTGGGGAGGTTGAGGATAAAAGAAACTCTTCACAGAGATATATTCTGAAGCCCTTCAAAACTCAACTGAGCAATGACATATATAAAGTGTCGAGAGTAGCAGAGCAACCCAAAATGCTGGGAGAAAGTGATTGAAGTAAGGAAACTGATCTGAGCGAACCTGCTCAGGTTTTTCTGAAGTACAGCTTTAGGCCAGGAAACATCATTGTGGATATCTGGGAAGCAAAATGTACAGCAAGCAGAGATCATTTGTTATGATGTGGGTCAAAGTGGAATCTGAAAGGCCAATTTAAGCAAAGATTTGGCTACCTTAAGCAGCAGGCAAAGACAACTAAGAGTTACAAATACAAATCAAAGGCACATGTATACATATTAATGTACAAATAGTAAAAAAAAAAAAATTGACCATCAATTGAAGTTGATCTCATAATTCATAACAGAAGACCATGATAAGAATTATACCAAATGGCATAATTCTAAAATTGTTAAAGGACAATAATACATACATTGAGAGTGATGCTCAAAATACTTAAAAACTTTATGGCATAGGCATTTGCCAATCAGAAGAATTTAAACCACCGATATGGTCACAATATTGTGTGCTGTTTAAATGTCAGCATTGCACATGTCAGATATTTCTGTTCTTTATTTTCCAAACACTTTCTCTAACACCTGACATAATGTAATATAAATATTCAGATTTATATATTACCAATTTTCAGCATTTTATTTTTTGAAATTAAGGTTGCATTCTATGTATTTTTGTACATACTGTGTAAGTCATTTATTATGTTAATTCACGAAAGCAAATATTTCTTCATTGCATAAATAAACCTTGCAAATTTGTAGACTAAAAACATTAAATTGAGTTTTATACATTTTTTTCCTTAGAAATATAGTCTGGAACAAAGAAAACCACAGGATTATATAGCTCAGCATATTGCATTTTAAATAAAGTATTAAAATATGGCAAAGATTTGCAATATTATTTATTGTGCATAAAAATTAGAACTTAAAAAAATATTATGTAATCCTGTTAACTTCTGCAATAAATATGAAGCAAGGAAGCAATTTTTGTGGCCATTTGTTAACAAAGTAGCCACAAAAATCATGAGAAAAAAATGTGACATGTGCCCTGAATGCCTGTGAGAACATGAAGTAGGAATTATGAGCTAACAGCCAATATGAGAAAACACAAGCTTCTTCTCTGCATGTAGTCAGTGATTTGTAAACAATAATTACTAACTAGAGAAAATGAGGACAAAACGCAGGGCTCAGCCAGGTGTTACTTTACCTCAGTGATTTACTCTGCCATTTGATCAGTGATGAGAACAAAATCACCCATATCCTCAGGAAGCCATGAATGTTTCAAGGCAGCTGTGGGAGCACCTGGCTACTTGTCCTACACAAAGACTACCTCCATCAAGGTAGAATCAAGATTTATTTCTCCGGGCCTGACCAGAGACAACGGCAATGAATCTACTGTTGCATTGCATTATTTCTTTAATGAGAAAACAAAAACAGTTTTGCAGTCTCATTTCTGGTGAATTGGCAGGAATCCTAGCATCTTCCTGAATCGGTGTGACAGAATCATTCAACATTCCCTGGAGTGGCCAAGAGTATGAACACTTTCTGTAATCTCTGTACGTGTGTGTGTGTATATAATTGTGAATGTCGCTTTCACCTCCAAAAAGCCATAGAGATAAAAGCACAAAAATGCAGCTTTTTAAAATACCTTACAACTAGAGTATACAAAAACATTATACAGAATCTTTGGGGAAGCTGTAATAGTCTACAAAAATTCTATGGAATTTCACCAGCTAGGATGTTACTGATCAAAGGATATTAAACTATGGCTAGAAGAAGTGAGATTGCAGTTTATGGTGAGAGAGGAGGAGATTGAGATTAGATGTGTGAAAAGGCAATTGATATTAAGGGCACTTTGAACTCAAAAATATTTTTGCTTTTCAATTAAAATTTTTTTACAAAATAAAACTGTTAAATAAGGGAAGATATTGAAAATTCAGTAAACTAACCCAAGGTGGATTTTAATGTTATGCAGTGGAATCACAGTATAATGCATTTCACATCAACATATCAAAACTATATGTTCAAGCTCTTATCACTTTGAAATAACCTTCCCATATTTTCTGCATTTACTATTAATATTATATATTATTATTACTTTCTTACATTAATTCTACTTTCATAAAATGGTGGTCATATGCATGGAGTATATAAATCAAGTAGCCAGGGCTCATAAGTTGTTGTAGAGATTCACAGAAGAAAACCACAGAGGGCAGGACAATCATCTGATAAGCCCTGAAACAAATTGTAAACATTTTGAATAAAAGAGATATTTAAATGAAAGCTGCCTCACGTGTCTGTGTGACACTATACTAGGTCCTATGGAAAATTCAGAGCTTTAAGAATACCACATTTGCTCAGGTACACTCTGTGAATGCAGGACTTAAGAGTAAGAAGTCTGCTCTACATATTATGTAACTGTGGTGGGTCTTTTACAGTCTGATTCTGTTTTTTCAACTTTAAAATCAGAATAACTGTCCCCACAAAGTTACAGTGTAATTAGGTGATTTTAGTATATGTGAATGAACATAGGATGCAGAAAACTGCAGTACAATGTTTTTGTATATTCTACAAGAAGGAAAAGCAAAAGCTTCAGATAAAGGCAGTCAATTGCTAGATGTTATGAGGAATAGACCATAAATATTCTAAGAGTTCAGACATCAAAATCAATTCCATCTAAAGTGATCAAAGAAGTCTTAAGCTGGCTAGGTGTTCTATCTTAGGGGAAAAAAGGTAATTGCTGTTATTTTATTTTATTATGAATGAGTCTTTAAATATGAACTCTCTTCTAAAATGCCCAAGGTTATTGATGGTTTGTTTCACAGCCCCAAACTATGACTGGAATTTCCTTGTCTGTAACTATACCCAAGGGGGCCGACATATTTTATTTTTTCTTTCTTGAGATGTCCAGTAAGCAAATTTTTAACATTTATAAGTCTAATTTTCATAAGGTCTCTTGATTTAAAATACTTTTTTTTTTTGAGTTGGAGTCTCACTCTGTCGTCCAGACTGGAGGGCAGTGGCCGCTCCCGGCCACCGCAGCCTTGACCTGCTGGGCTCCAGCGATCCTTCTGCCTCAGCCTTCCGAGTAGCCGGAACTACAGGCGCGCGCTACCACGCCCGGCTGATTTTTTGATTGATTGTAGAGAGGAGGTCTCGCTGCCAAGGTGGGTCTCGAACCCACAGGCTCAGGCAATCCACTCACCTCAGCCTCCCAAAGGCGCGGGATTACAGGCTGAGCCACCGAGCCCGGCTCGATTTAAAATACTTTTGAATCCAATGGTCTTTCAGCAAGTTTGTGTCATCATGTAACTTAAAGGATAAAGGCATATGTATCACTTTATGGTTATAGCTTACAAATATATTTATGTTTAAGCTTAATTTTTGGAAATTAAGTTTAATACTAGCATTTTGAATTATATTTCAGAAAAAATATTCAGAATTCCACATGAGCTAAAATTGGACTTAGCTAGGTTCTGCAATAAAATAATATCCTTTTAAAGTACTTTCAAAAATTATGGATATTTATTTGTTAATGTAATTTAAAAATCAGTATCTATTGGACAACTTCAAGATTTATTTCTGTTTTTTTTCTTGTTACATCTAGTCTTAAATTGCTGTTAGAGTTTGGTGCCAAATCATATATTGATTTAGGGCTATTTACTATTTATTTTAAAAATGGGATCATGACATACATATTATTTTCTCTTATTTTTATTTTTTTTCAGTCAGATTCTCACTCTGTCACTCAGGCTGGAGTACATTGGCACATTCACAACCTCCACACCCTCTACCTGCTGGGTTCGGGTGATCCTTCTACTTCAGACTTCTAAGTAGCTGGAACTACAGGCGTACGCCACCACACCTGGCTAATTTTTTTACTTTATTGTAGAGACAAGTTCTCGTCAAGTTGCCCAGGCTGGTCTTGAATCCCTGAGCTCAGGCAATCCTCTCGCCTCCTCCTCCCAAAGTGTTGGGATTACAGACTGCGCCCAGCTTTATATATTGTTTTCTAATTTGTTTTGATCACTTTTTGTATCACACTTATTTTCTATACCTTACATATACATCATTTTTTTAATGTATGGATTTCTTTTAAAGTTTTAAACCTTAAAACATGCAAGATCAAATTTATATATAAACATTTATCCACTTAATGTAACAACATATTTTAAAGATTTATATTTCTGCAAGCTTCATCACTTAGCTGCTTCCTTTCCACAATATTAATTAAAATGATTTTGGTAATTTACTTATTAATGACTTTTCTGATTATTTTAATAGAATTTCCCCCACTTTTTGATAGCTTTTAAATTAGCTCATTTTTTGCTATACCTGGGAGATGATGCTAGCTTTTTGTTGAAGAATCCACTGAGGTCCAGTAGTTACAAACCATTTCCAAATATACTAGGATATTTGTCATATACAGCTGATATAATTGTACGGTTCAAATAATAGTGTTTTTTACCTGCAAGAGTTTCTAAAAACCGATGTTCTTGATTTTAATATAATAGGATGCTATAAAAAAAAAAGAATGTGTTTAAAATTAAGATGGGGAAGGCCAAATTCTTTATTTCTCTTTGGCTAAGCCAACTTTCTGAGAATTGGAGAAATAGCCTATTCCTCGAGGGTACTGGTACAACATGTATTTTTAATCTTTATTGTATTTATTTTAATAGGCTTAGGGGTACAAATTGGTTTTGGTCACATGACTGCTATATATAATGGTGAAGCAATCTGGGCTTTAAGTGTATCTATCACCCCAATTAGTGTAGATTGTAGCCGATAGGTAATTTTTCACCCTCCTCCCCTCCTCTGAGTCTCTAGTGTCCTTTATACCACTCTATATGCCTTTTCAGAACCTTAGTTCAGTTCCACTTATAAGTGAAAACAACAACATACATTCTTTTTACTGAAAAATGACAAGTAATTAATTATAAGGCAGAGGAATCTCAGATTGTTCTAATTTGAGAATACTTTTTTCATATATTGTAAAGAAATTGCATTTTACAGCATCTATCATGTGAACAGGTTTTCTGTTTTGTTTTTCGGGGGAGTTTTTTGTTGTGTGTGTGTTTTTTTTCTCAGTTGGAGCCACTCCATTGGCCAGGCTGGAGTGAGTGGCATGCTCACGGCCACCCCAGCGTTGACCCTCTGGGCCTCGATGATCCTTCCACCTCAGCCTTCCAAGGAACCGGAACTACAGGCACATGCTACCATGCCTGGCTAATTTTTGATTTACTGTAGAGACGAGGTCTCGCCAAGTTGCCCGGGTTGGTCTCGAACCGGCAAGCTCAGAAGATCCACTCACCGCGGCCTCCCAAAATGCTGGGATTACAGGCTGAGCCACCGCGCCCAGGTGTAAACAGGTTTTCAAATGCCTCTGGAGCTAAATAATAGTCCAAAAATGTGTAAGGTATGAATTTCTGAAAACAGCAGCCCAAATACAAGCTTAACAGTGAGCATATTAAACCAACCAGTCCTAAGACCTATAAAAGAGAAATTTAAAAAACATAGATACACTGAAAAGAACTTTAAAGATAATATGTGAGATCTTACTCGGTGTAATTAAGCTCTGACAGTGCTGGGATATTTTGACTCATTATTAATCCAGTGAATTTTCACTGTGACCTTCACAGATAGAAAGGATTTTCTGTGCAAATATTTCCATACTTTTTTCACGAATGTCTTGTCAAGCTACCAGCATCTCACTGATTTGGTAGGAAGAAGTAGGAAGAGTGACCAAGCTTTATGTTCCTTGAATATTAATATTCCTTTGGGAAAGATCCCTGAAATTCAAAGATAAAGACTTTTCTTTTAAAAAACTAAAAGCATCATTATCTCAGGAAAAAAACTTTAAAAAATTAACCTTATATTATATTACCTGCAATTTAAGGTGATATAATCAGAAAGAGAAAAATATCTCCTTTTTCAAATAAGAAAGATAAAAAAAAGGGAAACCTGATTGATGCCAGATTAAATTAGAAATATCTGCAGGTCCTAAGTAATCATAGCATTTTTAAAACAAACAGATTGAGTAATTTTTGCAAAATAATAATTTATTAAATAAGTTAGGTAGGTTATTAAACAGATGTCTTTTTATCACGGATTTTTGAAACCTACTCTTTAAAACTTAACAAGTTTCCCTAATTGAACCACAGGCTATCCAGAATTAAGGTCTTCAAGGATTTGTCAGTTGAACTATTTTTAATTTTTTATTGCTACTGTTACAAATTACCACAACTTAGTGTCTCAAAACAATAAATATTTATTTTGCAGTTCAGCATGTCAAAAATTCAAAAATGAATCACACAGGGCTGAAATCCAGATGCCAGTTGAAATCTAGTTGCTTCTGGAAGCTCCAGATGAGAATCTATTTCTTCCCTCCTCCAAATTCTACAGACTCATGGTCCTCTTTTCTGAAGACAGGTGTATTTCTGCCTCTATTTTTTTACACATTATTTTGTTTTGAATGAACACATAATGATTGTACATATTTATTTCTACATATATTTCTACATATTTATGTACAAATAAATATGATCATTGTGTAAAGATCAAATCAGGGTAATTAGCATATCCATTACCCCCAATACTTTTATTTCTTTGTGGTAAAAGCATTCACAATTCTCCCTTCTAGCTATTTTGATATATACAATATATTATTGCTAAATATAATCACACTACTGTACAGCAAAACACCAGAACTTATGCTCCCTGCCTAAGTGTAATTTAGTTATGTTAGTTGACCAACCTTCCCTTATCCTCCCTTCTCAATGCTTTCTCCAGCATCTGGTAATCTACTCTATTCTACTCTCTACTTCTAAGAGATCGACTTTTTTAGGTTTTATATATATATGAATAAGATCAGGTGGTATTTGTATTTCTGTGCTTGGATTTTATTACTTAATTTAATATTGTCTAGGTTCATCCATGTTATCACAAATGACAGAATTTAGTTATTTTTTATGGTTGAATAGTATTCCATTGTGTTTATAGACTAATTTTTAGATTCATTCATTCACTGATAGACACTCAAATTGATTACATATCTTGGCTATTTAATTTAGTGCTGCAATAAACATGGGGGTTCAAATATGTTTTCAACATATTGTTTATATTTTCTTTGGTTATATGCCCAATAGTGAGATTTTTGGAAATAAATTCGTGCATTTATAGGTAACTGACTTTTGACAAAGACATCAAGAGCACACATTGGTGAAGGAACAGTCTCTTCATTAAATGGTGCTGGGACAACTGGATATTGAAATACAGAGGAATCAGACTTGATCCCTATGTCTCACCACTTAAAAATCAACTCAAAGGGATTAAAGACTTGAATATAAGACCTGAATAATTAATATTGAAACTACTGTCAGAGAATGTAGAGGAATACATGACATTGGTCTGGGCAAAGAATTTTTGGATAAGACTTCAAAAGTCCAAGCAACAAAAGCAAAACTAGACAAATAATATTTTATAAAACTAAAAATCTTCTACACACAAAGGAAATAATCAATAATCTGCAGAATGGGAAAAAATTTTGTAAACTATGCATATGACAGAGAATAGTATCCTGAATATATGAGGAACTTCAGCAACTCAATAGCAAAAAAAAAAAAAAAAAAAAGACAAGTAATCCAATTTTAAAATGGGCAAAAAACCAATATAGGCATTTCTGAAAATCCAACATCATTAATTATTAGGAAAATTCAAACCAAATGAGATATTATCTCATTTAAGTTAGAATTATTATTATTAAAGAAACAAAAAATAACAAATGCTTGTGGAGATATTTTTTAAAATGAAACTTTCATACTCTGATCGTGGGAGTGTAAAGTGGTATAGGCTTTACTGAAAATAATATGGAGTCCCCTCAAAAAATTAAAAAGAGAACTATCTCATACCTCTCTCTTACAAGGATACTTGTGATTACTTTGGGCACATTTAGATAATCCAAGATCATTCCCCATCTCAAAATCTTTACCTTGATCAAAAACTGCAAGAATCTCTTTGCCATAGAAGAACATTCACGGATACTCTGATATTTGGAGATCATTATTCAGTTTAACACAGCTGTCATATAGTTTAACATACTACAGTGTTATCCTCAGATTTACAAAAAGAAGGAAAATTAGGAAGAACAGAAAATAAAGTACCAACTTTACTTCATATAAGGCTCACATGTATATTTTAAACTCATAACCACATTTCAACCACATAGGGAAAGTAGGTGACAGCATATTATTACCATTAAACTCCAGTTACCAACAAAAACACATCAAAATAAAAGTATATAAGAAGGGCAGACATGAACTTCGCAGCAACTTGGAGGGATTTAGAGTCCATCATACTGAGTGATCTATCACAGAAACAAAGAACAGAGTACCATATGTTCTAACTCATAAGTGAACCTTGAACAATTATCATAATGCTTTAAGAAAGGGATTAGCAGTAGTGGGAAACTGCCAGGGGAGAGGGAGTGTGATTGGAGTTGAGTGAAACTACCAGAGGTGGGGATTTCTCACCTCATCAACAAGGGTGCCTGCATAATGAACATTTGTAGACCTAACCCTGAATTGTACCCTACATCTTTAAAATAAAATTTTTTTTAAAAAGTAAATGAGGCAGATATTCTAGGATGTATTATGGTATCTAAAGCACAAAACACTTAGCAAACGTTTCCCAAACTAGATATAGGTCAGAAATACTTTGAAGCATGCACTCCGTTTCCAAAACGTATCAATTAACATGATAAACATGGACCACGTCTACAAAAATCACAAGTAAAATTATTTTATTGATTATATTGTCTATTTCCTGAGCATACACAGGAAGAAATTCTGTTTTCTTCTTTGCAATTAGATCCATTAGTTCATCAGCAAAGATAAGTGAAAAACTCATATGTTTTGAATTTTTTTTCTGATGTGTTCTTTCTGGTCTACATTATTTATTTGTTATAATATTGTTCTTTGTTTACATTTCATTGTGTTGTTGACTGTATTTCCCTTAAATCACACACATGCACACACATGTACACACCTTTCCTAAAAGAAGCACAAGGAAGAAAAGAAAAAACGGAACAAGAAATAAGACAGCAAAAAGCACAAAAATGTCAAGGAAGAAAGAAGAGAGAAAAGAAGAAAGGGGAATAGAAATAAGAGATAAAGAAGAGTTAAAAAAAAAAGAGAGAGAGAGAGAGAAGAAAAGACAGTGATGGATGACAGAAAGTGTAAGCGTTAATTCTATTGATGCTAACAGTAAGAACTAGGACCTGGGTGGAAATTACAGGAAGGCAATGATTTCACGTGAGAACTTTTTAACCACTAGATCTTTTCAAAAAGGAACGGATAGCCTTGTAAAGTGGTGAATTATTTGATGCAGCTACTGAAGTAGGGAGTGGATAGTCAACTCTCAGGGATGTCTTGAAATTTTCTGCTTTACTGAAAAAAACGTATTAAATATCTTATAAGAACTATCCTGATATTAAAATTCTATTATTTAGCTTTCACTATTGAGACTTTTGTTGTCACAAACATGTGAGGGAGTGTGCTTTCACTCTCTCTCACATAAACACATGTGTACATACCACAAGCATGTGCACACACACAATTAGCAAATATTAATATGTATAAGAATATAATAAGCATATCTTAATATGCTTAGTTTGCTCAGTAGATGGCTGAGAATTAGCAATATTTAATAAAGTTTTAGAAAAAAATCATAACCCTATAATCTATATTAAAAATATTTATTACATATTTAAAGCAAGGCATAATCCACAGTATGAATTTGAATTGTAGTGTTGAAAATAAAAATATATTCAGTGGCAACAAGGATATTTGTGACATTATTTCATTCCTTGTTTTAGTTTTGAGCATAAATATTAATTTTAAATATATCAAAACACTAAGTTGGAATTAATTTTAAGTGAAATTGCAGCGAAAGTATTAATTTTACAATTCTTTCTTAACTTTGAGCTCATATTAAAATTCACTTTCACATCTTCTCATTAAATAATTGTCCAACTTCTGTGAGTTTTCATTTCTCTAAAATAGAGACACTCTCCATTCCATTGGTTTATGAGATTGAAACATTATATTAATATACTTATCTTAATATAAGATAATATTATAATATTATCTTAATAAATATAATATTAATATACATGACATATGGTAAATATTTAATAAAATATTAAATCTGAATTGGAACAAAATAGTTAAATGGAGTAATTTACTATTTCTTTGGGTATCTCCACATAAGCATAAAAAATAGTGCTCATCTAAATGTGAATAGGGTCTCTTTTGTTAACTAATTCCCTTTTATACTTTTTTGTTGTTAAATGTATGTTACATAGTGTTTGGTAAACTACTTGAGATTCAGAAAATATTGTAATCAGAAAGGTTTGTACTTAAAACCATTTTCAAGAATGTGGTAATCTATTTAGCAATCTTTTCTTTGAAAGTCAAAGCTAAGATTTTGAAGGCTTAAGAAAGGATGTATATCAGAAATACAATTCTACTGAAAACTATACTGAATACATAATTCTAACTTGGGAAATGTTGCTCGAGTCTTCAAGTTGTTCTATCAGCCTCTGATCTGACAAACTCCAGATTTTATTTTTCTACGTATTTCTTTCCTTCTCTGACTTTTTCTCATCAGAAATAAAAATCACTATTTGCTACTCTGTGTCTTATAATCAGTTTTTCTCATGTGGGAAGTAAGTGTATTGCTATATTTTCTGCTTTTTATTCATTGGTAGTACAGTGTTTCTACAATATGCCAGATTCAGATATTATATAAACCTAGATTATTAAGAAAACAAATTCATTAAATATATTCAAGAGAAGTGCCTGAGTTTTCATATTTCAAAGCCTCATTTAAAAATGTAATTCTATATACTGTTGACTTCTGTGAAAAGAGAAAACGCAGAATTTAGGAATGTATATTGACCTGGAAATGGTTTCTTGTATCCTCTACTTTAATTCATTGAATTCATTTAAAATGTATGCTTAATGTATTAATATATTGATTCAGTTGTTTTCAAAAGCAATATATTAACATATGGTATGGTTCAGAACATCCAAATTGAAAGAAACAACTTTCACCGTTAAAAAAATTTAGCAAAATCAAAAATTTATGCATAAAATATGAAAAGCCTAATAATAACAATTTTGAAAACTTTAACATCCAACATTAGAGGAATGACTTCATTAAGTATCAACATAATTGAATATTTTAGCCATTAAAATAACAATCAGAGACTATTTCAAAATGGAATAGGATTTTGGATGTATTGTTAAAAATAAATAGAAATATGTAAAATTATGTATATTTTACAGCTATGCAAAATATGGATACTAACATAAAAAAGGAATGTGCAAAAGTGAGAAGATTTCAGGGTTTAGCATAAGTCTTGGACTCAGGAGTTAATGTTTAAGCGAAAACCCTAAGTAGTTAGGGAATAGATTCTTTTTTCTTCCTGTTTTATAGAGGTATAGGATGGGACTCATAACATTTAGGTGAGGTAGCTGTACAATTAATTAACCACTGGAGAGTTGGAGATAGAAAAACAGTACCTATATTTTTCTCAGTAGTCATTCTATTATGCTGCTGCTATAATTGAATTTCTTATAGGTTTTTGCAATGATTATAGTGCTGACCTTGAGTGCTAAGTAATTATGAAGCAAAATGTAATACACTAGTAATATTGCTTTATGACATTGTACATTAAACTGAAAATTAACCATAAGATTGTATACATGAAAATGACATTTTCAAAAATTATAATAAATTGATATACCTAAATCAACTTCTAATTTGTATGATTCACTTTAAAGTTATAATTTATCCATAAAGCACCATTTAATACATTATTACACTATAATTCAAGACTGTTAATGCAGTTTCCAACAGGGATAAATATAGTAATGGTAGTTCATTAAGAGTGAATGTGTCTCAATTTAAATCGTGGATTATTTTAGTGCCTTTTTATGAACTGATTAAAATTTAATTGGTGAAGTTGATTTGGATAAAACTTTATGTAATCATGTTTTCATTTAAATATTCCTATACCAAAAATAGTATCGAGGGTTGCTACAAAAGACTGTATCCCCAAAACTGATTTTTTTGTTTGGAATCACTAAATTGTGTGCTATGGTTACCCAAGAGTAGACTCTGTCTAATGTAACAGTGGAAATGAATTTATTAAATTAAGTACACATTGTTTTCTACCTTTTATTGTTTATCAATGTAAAAGTGGAATATTTTTACCTAAAGCTGATAGATTTACCTTTCTTTATTTTTAATTGACACATAAAAATTGTACACATTTATAGGCAATAGTGTGATATTTTGATACATGACTACATTGTATAATGATCAAATCAGGCTAATTAGCATACTCATCACTTTTTTTTGTATTGAGAACATTCAAAATCCTCTCTTCTAGGTATTTGAAAATATTCAATAGATTATTTTTTACTATAGTCACCCTACAGTGCCATAGAATACTAGAAGTTATTCCTCTTATCTATCAGTAGTTCGGTATCTTTAAATTAACCTCTCCCTATCAACCCCACTCTCTTTCTCAGTGTCTAATAACCACTATTGTAGTGTCTATTTCTTTGAGATCAACTGTTTTAATGTTCATAAATGAGTGAAAACATGTATTTATCACTCTGTGCCTGACTTATGTCACTTAATATAATGAACTGCAGGTTCATCTATGTTGCTGATTTTCTTTGCTCTGGATATATACCCAGTAATGAGATTTCTGGATCACATGGTAGTTCTATTTTTAGTTTTGGGGGAACCTCTATACTGTTTTACATGGCTGTGCTAATTTATATTTTCACAAATAGTATATGAGTTCTATTTTCTGGGCATCTTACCAACACTGATTTTTTTGTGTCTTTTTGATAAATGCCATCCTAACTGGGATAAAATATTTCATAGTAGTCCTAATTTGCATTTTCATGATGATTAAATGATGTTGACCATTTTTTATGTCATTTGTATGCCTTTTCAGATATGTCTATTCAGATCATTTGCCTTTCTTTTTTTTTTTTTTTTTTTTTTT
>NW_007249319.1:616551-664614 GCF_000164805.1 Carlito syrichta | reverse complement strand
TCCACTCACCTCAACCTCCCAAAGGCACGGGATTACAGGCTGAGCCACCGAGCCTGGCCATTTGCTCATTTTAAAAATTATTTGTTTTGTATTGTTGTTGTTGTTGATAAATGGTTTGAGTTTCTTACATATTCTGGATAATAATTCCTTGTTAGGAAAATACTTTGCAAATATTTTCTTCTGTTCTATGGGTGTTTCTTCATTCTGTTATTTTCTTTGCTGTGAAGAAGCTTTTCAGTTTGACATAATTCCATTTCTCTATTTTTTCTTTTGTGTTTGTTACCTGTGCTTTTGATACTGATCCACAAAATATTGGCCTGGAATGATGTCTTGGAATATTTCCCTGATGTCTCCTTCTAGCCGTTTTATGGTTTCAAGTCTTATATTTAAGCTTTTAATTCATTTAAGTTGATTTTTGACTATGATGAGAAATAAGGCTTTAGTTTTATTCTTTTGCATGTGGACATCCAGTTTTCCCAACACTAGTTATTGAAAAGACTCTTCTTTTCCCAATGTATGTTCTTGGTGTCTTTGCCAAAAATCATTTGACTGTAAATATGTATGTTTATAGTTGGATTCTGTTTTTGATTCCCTTGGTGTGTTCTACTCTAGGGGTCTGTGTATGTGCCCAACACCATGCTGTTTTTGTTACTATAGCTTTGTATATATTTTGAAATCAGGTGATGTGATGCCTCCAGACTTGTTCTTTTTGCTCAACATTGCTTGGACTATTTGGGATCTTCTATGGTTTCATACACATATTTGGGTTTGTTTGTTTTTTCTATTTCTGTGAAGAATGTCATTGGTATTTTGATAAGGATTGCATTGGATCTGTAGATTGCTTTGGGAGATATGGTCTTTTAACAATGTTAAGTTTTTCAATACATCAGAATAAGCTATCCTTCCATTTATTTGTGTTCTTTCAAATTTTAGCCATCAGTGTTACATAGTTTTTGCTGCAGAAATCTTTACTTCTTTGACTAAATTTATTCCTATGTATTTTGTTCATTTATTGGTGTAGCTATTATGAATGATATTACTTTTTAAATTTTTTTTCAGAGAGTTTGTTATTGGTGTATAAAAATATTATGGATTTTTTGTATGTTGTTTTTGTATCCTGCACCTTTATTGAATTTATCAGTTCTAATAACTTTTTGGTGGAGTCTTTAGGTATTTCTATATATAAGATCATGCCATCTGCAATCAGGGACAATTTGACATCCTCCTTTCAAATCTGAATTCCCTTTATTTATTTATTTATTTATTTATTTTTTGCCTAATTGCTTAGGCTAGGACTTCAGTTCTATATTGAATGAGAGTGGTGAAAGTAGACATCCATGTTACAATTCTCAAAGAAAACAGTTTTAGCTTTTCCCTATTTGATATGATGGTAGTAATGGGTTTGTCCTATAGGGTCTTTATTGTGTTAAGATACATTTCTTTTATCCCTAATTTGTTGTGAGGTTTTATAATGAAGAGATATTAAATGTTGTCAAAAGCTTTTTCTGCATCTGTTGATATAATCCTTATAATTTTTGTCCTTCATTCTGTTGATGTGATGTATCATGTTTATTGACTTGTGTGTGTTGGACCATCTTTTGTCCCTGGAATAAATTCAATTTCATCATGGTGTGTTATATTTTTGATGTGCTGGTAAATTTGGTTTGGTAGTATTTTGACAAAGACTTTTATGTCTATGTTCATCAGGAATATTGGCTTGTAGTTTTCTTTGGTTTTGGTATCAGGATAATGATAGCCTTACAGAATGAGTCTGGAAGAATTCCTTCCCTTTCAATTTTTTGGAACAGTTTGAGAACTAGTATTAATTATTTCTTTAAATTGTGGACCATTTCACAAGTAATGTCATCAGTCCTGGTCTTTTCTTTGTTGGGAGACACTTTTTATCACTGATTTGATCTCAATACTCATTATTGGTCTGTTCAGGTTTTCTGTTTCTTCCTAGTTCAATCTTAGTAGGTTGTATGCATCCAGGAATTTATCCATTTCCTCTTGGTTTTCCAACTTGTAGTATAGTTGTTCATTATAGTCTCTTATGATTCTTTGTATTTTTGTGGTAACCATTGCAATGTCTTTTGTTTGTTTCTGATTTTATTTACTTAGTTTGTTCTCTCTTTTTTTTTTCTTGATCTAGTGAAAAGTTTGTCAATTTTAACCATCTATTCACAAAAACAACTTTTCTTTTTGTTAATCTTTTGCATGCTTATCTCTATTTTATTTATTTCTGTTTGTATCTTTATGTTTTTCCTTCTCCTGATTTTGGATTTGGTTTGTTCTTGATTTTCTGGATCTTTGAGGTGCACAAAGATATTTGAAGTTTTTTAATATAGGCTTTTATTGCTATGCACATCCTTTTTCTATATTCTTTAGGTTTTAGTTTTTTGTTTCTATTTTCATTGGCTTTAGGAAAATCTTTAATTTCCTTCTTAATTTGTTCATTGACTCATTGGTCATTCAAGAGAATGTTGTGTAATTTCCATGTGTTTGTGAACTTTCTGAAGTTCCTCTTATTATTAATTTTTTGTTTTATTCCATTGTGGTCAGAAAAGATGCTCAACAGGATTTCAGTTTTTAAAATTTTTTGAGACTTATGTTGTGGCTTAACATGTGGTCTATCAAGGATAATGTACCACATGCTGATGAAAAGAATGTATATTTTGCAGCTGTTAGATGAAATGTTCTATAAATATTGGTCCATTTGGTCGTAGTGCTACAGGTCCATTTAATCCTTACTGCTGTTTAAATCCAACTTTTCTTTATTTATTTTCTATCTAAATGATCTGTCCAGTGCTGAGAGTAAGATGCTAAAGTTCCCATCTACTACTGTATTGGGATCTGCCTCTCTCTTTTGATCTAATAATTTTAGCCTTATATATCTGGTTGCTCCAGTGCTGGGTGCACACATCTTTATATAGGTTGTTATATCCTCTTACCACATTGATTCCTTTATGATATAATGATCTTCTTTGTCTCTTTTTTACAGTTTCTGACTAAAGTTCATTTTGTCTGATATAAGTAGAGCTACTCCTGATTGTTTTTGGTTTTCATCTTCATGGGATATCTTTTCCCATTTATTCACTTTCAGTCCACGTGTGTCTTTATAGTAAAATAAGTGTCTTGTAAACAGCAGGTACTTAATGGATCTTGTTTTTTAAAATAGTCTTGTTGGGTCTGTACAGTTTATAGTTGGGCATTGTTGTTTTAAATAGCAAATTTTCTGAGCATCTTTTCTTATTTACCATTTTACTCATTACTGCTTTAGCTCAGAAGACAAATCTTTATTTCTCAGTGATTTCTGTAATTATCCCATATTTTTAATAATAATTGTTTTAGTCCAGCAATACTGTTATCAGGGAACAGTCAGAAAGTGTCTTAAATATAATTTTTAAAGTCCTTATTTCCTTAAAATATGTGCTATTTCCTTAAATTATCAGAATTTAAGAAAATACTTTATCCTAAAGACAAAAAGGCAACGTTAAGAAATAACACACAACAATTTTTTTTTTTTTTTTTTTTGAGTTGGAGTCTCACTCCATGGTCCAGGCTGGAATGCAGTGGCATGCTCATGGCCACCTTAGCATCAACCTACTGGGCTCCAGCGATCCCTTCACCTCAGCATTCCAAGTAGCCAGAACTACAGGTGCGCACTACCAAGCCTGGCTAACTTTTAAAATTTATCTTAGAGACAGGTCTCACCAAGTTGCCCGCGCTGGTCTCAAACCCACAGTCAGGCAATCCAACTCGCCTTGGTCTCCCAAAGTGCTGGGATTACAGGCTGAGCTACCAAGCCTGGACCACAACAAACTTTTAATACTAGCATCATTTTAGGAACTGAAAGTATGACAGAGAACCAATTTCTCAAATCCAATTCTCACCTTTGATTTAAGAAGATTTCTCAAAATGAATTAAGTAGATTTCTCAAAAGAAATTATGAGTTTATAATGAAACATCGATTTGAGTTTTTATTTTCCTTAAATGATCTGACATCTGTATCTTCTCTCTCCCAGAGGAAAAAAAAATTCTGGTTCTCAATAACATCGACATAATTACTCAATTGATTTATACTTCAATGCATACAGTAGCTTCAAAATTAAAATAACGATCCTATCACCAACAATACTTCTACTAAAAGCAGGTTAATAATTTTTGGCAAGTTTCTCTTTTTTAATGCTTCTGGCTCATTCCATTGGGATGTATGCTAAATTACTATATTTTAAAGTCATGTTAAATAGTTCCTCTTAGAGGCTTCCAAATCAGTACACAGAATGTATTGTTTTATTATGTTTTATCAAAAAAAACCCAGCTAATGTTACTTTTTAAATCATTTATAATATTTTTGGTTTTCAGTGTAAATATATATTGGGCAAGATGTACTCAGAGATGTCTAGCGTCTGCATAAGGGTCACCATTATAATTTTATTCTTAAATGTATCCTTACATTGTTTTTATACATTTTTCTTCCCCTCACTCTTTTCAGTTAAAAACATTCTGAAATAACTTTATTGTAGTATTGGTAGATAGTCATAATTCCCTTTTACAGTTTCATAGTTCTCTAGCGGATGTAGCATAGTTTTTCAACCAGTCTCTTACTGATGGATATTCAGATTGTTACAATCTTTGCAAATTGTAACAGTCTCTCAGTGAATAGTCTTATAAATAACTTTGTGTTTGTGCAACGTATCTCTGGAAGAGATTCCAGAAGACCAAAGTGTAAAATGTATAATTTGCCTTAAATTGTTGTGTATTCTTTCATAAGAGTTGTATCAGTTTGCATTTCCACCAACAATGTATTAAAGTGCTTTTTTCCCCCAGTACAACCAACAGAGTGTCTTGCCCAATTTTTAAATTATCTTTTGCCAATCTTATACGTGAGAAATGGTATCTCAGTGTAGTTTAATTTGGATTTATTTATTTATTGTTTTTATTCTTTGAGTTGGAGTCTCACTCTGTCACCCAGACTGGAGGGCAGTGGCACACTCCCGGCCACCATATCCTTGACCTGCTGGGGTCCTGTGATTCTTCTGCCTCAGTCTTCCAAGTAACGGTAACTGCAGGCACGCGCTACCACACCCATCTAATTTTTGATTTATTGTAGTGATGAGGTCTTACCAAGTTGCCCGAGTGGGTCTCGAACCCGTGGGCTCAGTCAGTGCTCTCGGCTCAGCCTCCCAACGTGCTGGAATTACAGGCTGAGCCACCAAGCCTGGGTTTTATTTTTTTATGAGTGAGTTTTGACTTCTATATCAAATACTACTGTTTTCAAAAAAATTAGAACACTTGAAAAGTATTTTGTGAAAAGTACAAAGAAAACAACATACTATACATATTTTATTATTTTAATATTGGAAGTTTAACACATTCAATTTGGATTATTGCAATTAAATTATGTAAGAAAATAAGACGGACATGATTCTGAAAATAAACGTCTGAAGTTAAATATTTCAGTTTTGAAATATTTCTATGACATTTGAATCACAGAAACTATGCAAAACAAATAATCCTCACATTGATAAGCAATAACTTATTGTTATTACACAGTTTATGATATAAACTTTTATAAAGGACTAAGATGTCTCGAGGAGAAAGTAAAGCCTATAAATGATCTTGTAATTGCATTTGTGTTTTTTTATATAGTAGGTTAAGATTTGATAGAATACAGGAGCTAAATGTATTCTACTTCATGTCATAGCTCAAGACTAATGCCAGTTTAAAGAAAAACGTCCTTCCCTAATAAGAGCAAAGATGATGAATTCTGGCCCTTATTCTTGGAATATTTGGGGTTTTCCTATGTTTCCTGGGAGTATTTCTAAATATATTTGAATACCTCATTTGGATTGAACAGAGCAAATCCTAAGGCTGTCTTATTAATGTGGCATCAGCAATTGTTGTCCTCTTCAAGAAATATGTTTTCCTTGGAAGAGAAAATATTAAAGAAAGGATTATGGGAAATGATTCCTGCCAATTAATTCTTAGTTATTTTCTTTCCTTTCAGCACCTTCCCTGATAGGTGTGGTAAGGAAGGACTGGGCATCCCAAAATAGCATTGCCCTATCATGGCAAGCACCTGCTTTTTCCAATGGAGCCATTCTGGACTACGAGATCAAGTACTATGAGAAAGTAGGTCTTATTTGGAGCTTTGTAAAAAACTACATATAAATACATACAGTTGTATATATTGAGCATGCTGTTATACTATAGTATTTTGTTTTAATACCTGTTCTTCAGCTTAACCTCATGCTGTTTCCTTAAGTCCTCTCTAAATTACTGTTGTGCTTCCTAATTCTTATTAATTTATCTGGTATTATGTCAGAATAAAGTAGACACAAGATGTTCAGCTCTGTCATGACCTCCTCTAGGGAGTGTTACAATACCATATGACAGTAGTGATTCCTTCAGCTTACAGCTTGGTTACTGTAGCATTGTTTCTAAAATTCAATTGGAAAGACATTTTAATATTGAATTACTGTAACCTAACGTGAATTTGTTTAGCACATATTCTTTGCCAGTGAGTTTAAAGGTACAATCCACTATAATTTGGAAAGCATAATTTAAGGGGTAAATGGAAATAGCTTATGAATTAAACATTTCCTTTACATCCATTTCAGTTTTTTTATTTTATAAGAAGCTAGCAAGACAAATTTGGTTGCTAAATCGACTGTTAGCCATTACTTCCATTTTTGTCTCTTAATATTGTTCTCAATTATTATACTTTGCCAAATTATATTATTCCTTATTGTGCTCATGTTCTTTCTTTATGCTTTTTTCCTCCATTCTTCACCATCCTGATGTTCTTGACATCAGTATTACTGAGACCACATAGTCAGTTCTGGTATGTCTCATTGCACCAATATTAATCCTAGAATTTTGACAAAGGGAACATTGAATTTTTAATCATTTAATATAAAAATCATCTGGGCATGATGGCTCATGCCTGCAGTCCTAGCATTTTGGGAGACATTTTGGTAGGAGGATACCTTGAGCCCAAAGGTTTGAGACCAGCCTAGGCAACATAGCGGGACTTCATCTCTACAAAAAACATCAAAAAATTAGCTGAGTGTGGTGGCACACACTTATCATCCCAGTTACTCAGAAGGCTGAGGCAAAAGGATTGCCTGAGCCCTAGAGCTCATGGCTGCAGTGAGCTGTGATTGTGCCACTGCACTCCAGCCTGGGTGACAGAGTGAGATCCTGCCACACACAAAATAATAATAATAATAATGTAAAAATTATATATAATTTTTCAGAAAGTCTTACATTTCTGTAAATTAGTCTTACTAGAAGTAAAAAAACATGATAAAGAAATTCAGGTTTTTTTCTGAGGAAATATAAGCCAAGAGGAGAAATACAATTCTACTGTCTTAGTTTGTTTTGAGACTTATAACAGAATGCCACAAGCTGAATCATGTATAATAAGTAGAAATTTATTGGTTCGTGGTTCTGGAAGCTGGGAAGTCCAAGATAAAGGGACTGTCATCTGGTGAGGGACTTCTTGGTTAGTCTCCCATGGTGGAAGGACAAAGAGAGGATAAAAGAAAGGCAAAAGGAAACCAAACTCATCCTTTTATAAGAAACCCACTCCTGTAATAATGAACGCACTCCAATAATAACAGCACCAAGCCCACCTATGAGGGCAAAGCCTTCATGGCCTAATCAAGTCTTAAGGAGTCCATCTCTTGATACTGTTATGATGGCAATTAAATATCAACATGAACTTGGGAGGGGACAAACATTCAAACCATAGCACATGCCTTTCTCCTACTGCTTCTAAATAAATGGAGGTTTGATAAGGGGAGAAGTAACTTTGTAGCATAGCTATATCCATTTTTGTCACTCTGGTAATTTCAGCATTACATAGCCAGTGAAAACTCTCATTATCATTAAATGACAGATAAATTCATAGCCTAAGAAAGGAGAAATTTACTGAATTTAAATTGGATTACAGAGTCTGCAAATTAGCCTGGTCAAGATATACTCAGACATCTGTTGGGTTAGCCTATTAAGTGTTATAACATGTAGCATGTTGTCAGAAGAGAAAATATATCTTCTATGGGTTTAAATAGATCTCCATGCACTCAAAATTTCTAACTATTTAAGAAGCAATAAATACACATATATAAACAACCTTTTAGAATTAAAATATTTCTATTTAATAAGGGTTATATTTCACATACAGAAAACCACTACCAGCCGGGTTCAGTGGCTCAGCCTGTAATCCCGTGCCTTTGGGAGGCTGAGGTGAGTGGATTGCCTGAGCCCGCGGGTTCGAGACCCACCTGGGCAGCAAGACCTCATCTCTACAATAAATCAAAAAAATCAGCCGGGCGTGGTAGCGCATGCCTGTAATTCCGGCTACTTGGAAGGCTGAGGTGAAAGGATCGCCGGAGTCCAGCAGGTCGAGGCTGCGGTGGCCGGGAGCGGCCACAGCACTCCAGTCTGGGCGACAGAGTGAGACTTCAACTCAAAAAAAAAAAAAAAAGAAAAGAAAACCACTACCTCCTTTTATAGTCACTTATATCTTATTTGGTTGCAGATGAAAGTAACTTGGAATATTTGCAAATATGGAAAAATAATACAGATTAAACATTCATTAAATCAGAATTTTAGAAATAAATAAGATTCTAAAAGATAGTAATTAGCATTATATTCATGTTTATCCTTAGATGTACAACATTTGGCTTTATTACATAAGTTTTATTTTAATGATGAAATTGGTAATGTCATAAAGAGATTTATCTTGTAAAAAAAATGACAATAATCCAATGCTAATAGATTAAACATGGAGTTGAAAGCCAGGGATTTCTAATTTATTTTCTGATTCTGCCTCTCATTATGCTTGTGGCTAGGAAAAAAGGCAATTAATCTCCCTATGTTTCAGACTTCACATTTGTAAAATGCAAACAAAGATATCAACTCTTTTGGTGGTTGTAGAGATTAATTATAAATAGACCTAAAGATGAATAGCAAGAAATCAAGTATTAAAAATTATTTAAGCAAGCATTAAATAAACATTTGGCAAATAACATAACATGGAATAAAACACAATAGCATGGGAATTAAGTACAAACAAAATTTAAAATGATTATTCTTTTATGTATAAATACATAATGTATAGGCAACCAATCAAAGATGTTAGGACATCCAAACCTTTCAGAAAAAGTGAGAGATAATTGGCAGCCTTAAAGCTTTTTCCTACAATGACTTCAAATTCTAACTATTTTACATATCTGCATCTATGACATGATTTCTCATCCCAAGCAGAGATTTATATAATAACTTATAACTAGAGCAATTTACAATAGAACTTAGTTAAGTTTTCTTCATTTGGGATCTAAATATTGTTCAACAAAAACAGCAAACTACAAAGAAGTATATATTACATATAGTCCCACTTTTGGAACACAAATATTCCCTGTGTATATATTTTTGTGATTATATAAGTATACAGAAATATAGAACAGGAATGGCAACAGGTCGCTTCAGGTGTTGCTTATTTTGAAGTATGGAAGGCTGAGGTATTTAGACAGACACAGAATAGAAGGGGAGGTAGCAAGTATAGATAAATATGGATGGATAGATGGACGGATGAATGAGTGAATGGGTGGAAGAATGGATTCTAAGTAGCTTTAGTATTTGTCTTTTGTAACTGTCTGCCCAAAAGCAGATTCTGAGGCAAGTATTAGTAAGTGATTAATTAAGAAAGCTCCCAGGAGAACTGGTAAGAGAATTGGGGCAGTAGGACTGTGAAGCAGAGCGACAATCAAAATCAGTGTGACCAAGGACAGTTCTGTCTTCTAAATAACATCTCAGAGTTCATCTTATGGAGACGAAGAAGCCTGGCTGCTCTCATCTGGCTCCAATCAATCATTGGCTACAGGCTTTAGTGGAAGTATATACATAAGGTGCAGAAGAGAATCATTGGCACTTCTAGTTCTTCCAGTGTCTCCAATAGCCAAGTTCAGGTTTTAATGAAGGATACAGGTACAAGCCCTTAAAAAAAGACACACAGCACTTGGGGGATGGGGAAAGGAACCAGTAAGGTGATCCAAAGTGATTTGCTGGAACACCAGCTGTTAACTAGCGTAGCTAAATTTCAAGGAACTATTGGAGAATTAATCTTTGGCTCATTGTAACATTCATATTATCTTCAGTCTCTAATATTGGTGCCATGGCATCTTAAACCTTATATTTCCTTTTAATCAAAGTTATTCTGTATTGCTCTACCCATAATTGGTCCACAAATAATGTTTCAGCATTCTCCGAAGAATTCATGCTGTTTTATTAAGTTCTCATTGTTTTAAGAACATTATTCTATAAATCAAAAGAGTAGTTAAGCTGCTTGGAATGTGATGTGTCTATAAACATCTGAGGTTAAGCAACATATTGTTACTACCAGTGACTTTCTCTTTTTCTTAATGTGATATATCAGAAGAAAGCACTGGCCTGGGTGCTTGAAGATTTGAGTCTGGCTCATAGCTTAACTTTCTTGGTTCTATTTTTTCATCTGTAAAATAAGGTTCTAGAATAATAATCTCTTACAGTTCTGGCTATTTTTAAATGCTAATGTGTTTGTGTCTATATTGTTATATTGATAAGTTACTCCACTGTTAGCCTATCCCTCACATAACTGTAGTTTTTATTGAACTCTTCTAAAATTCTATATACAGACATACATACACACACATACATGTTTTTTAAATACTTCCCCATAGGGAGCAGTTTTCTTCACATGTGCTATTTTTGCCTCCCATGTGTGTGTATGTATGTGTATGCCTATATTTGTGTGTTTGTGAGTTTATTAAGAGTGGCATATGGGAAAGGAAACATATTACTTTGTTGGTTATAATTAATTTGATAGTTTCTATTCAGTTAATTATGCTCCCCAATTCTTAATTATTTTTTATTTCCATACTCAAAAAGTATTTAATTTTTCTTTAATTCAAGTGAATATAGCTTCAGTGTGGAAAGGCACTTTGAAATAATAAGGGAAGCTAAATATATTACAAAAAATTTTCTACTTTCCTATTTACTTACAAACTTTACTTAGAATGAGGGAACTAAGACATCTTGGGCTCCCGGTTTCTCAGTCTTCAACTTCATAATGGTGCGAGCACTCTTGAATTCACAAAATATCAAACCCCAATATCCTTGTCATTATTTTGTGCTGCTGTGACAGAATACCCGACTGGGTAATATATAAGGAATAGAACATTATTTCTCACAGTTCAAGAGTCTGGGAAGATCAAGACAGGTTCAGTGTCTGGTGAGGTCCCATCTTCACTTTTTTTTTTTTTTCCTTTTTTAAAAATTATTATAAAGATGTGGGGTATAATTCAGGGTTAGGTATGCAAACAATGATTATGCAGGTACCTTGGTTGATGAGGTGTGCTCCTCCCTCCCCTAGCAGTTTCCCTCGACTGCCATTCCCAGCCCCCTTCCCCTGTCAGTTTCCCACTACTGCCAATCCCTTTCTTATAGTATTATAATTGATATGGAATCTTAAACGCTGCATCCTCCACAGGGGAGGCATGCTGTTCCTCACAGGGCCCAGTAGCAAAAGGGCAAAGAAAGGGCAAAAGAGGTCGAACTTGCCTTTCTGACACAGCACCAATCTCACCTTTATGGCTCAATCACCTCTCAAGGGTTTCACCTCTTAATATTGTTACAATGGCGATTAAATTTCAACATGAGTTTTGGAGGGGACACACCTTCAAACCATAGCACCCTTTCCTTATTTCTGTTCTTCCCTTTTCTCTTTACACTTTTTGTTTACATTCTTAATTTTTCCTCTCTCTTCCTCTTTTCCTCTTTTCCTCTCTCTTCCCCTCTCTTTTCCCTTCCTTTCTTTGTCTTAGTCTCTTTGGCCTGCTATAATTAAAAACAAAAACAAAAACAAAAAAAACCCCTATGTAGGTTACAAACAAAATAAATTTATTTTTAATATTTCGAAAACCGGGAAGTCCAAGATCAAGACACCAGCCCATTTGGTTTCAGGTCAGGGCCTGTCTCCTTGTTCATGGACAGCAGTCTTCTCTCTGTGATCTCACGCAATGGATGGGCAGGGGAGCTCTCTGGGACCTCTTTTATAGAGATACTAATCCCATTTGTGGGGGCTCTGCCCCTCATGACCTAATCACCTCCCAAAGACCTTACTTCTTAATAGATCACCTTGGAGGTTATTATTTCAACATATGAATTTGGTGGGGACACAAACATGCAGACTATATAGCAATTACATTCACCAAAATTAGTCTTGAATAGAGTAATTTATGTGTGTATCTAACTCCTCCCACCAGCTTGTGAGTTCCTGAAGAAAGATTATTTCAGCCCTCAATCCATGCCTAACGTGGCCATTTCCTTCCAATAACATTCTAGGTGAGTCAGTGACAAAAGCTCTTTAGAACTCATTCTCGAGAAATTAAGACGTCACTCAGCCACTATTAAATTACTTCTCACAGTTAAAAAAGAAGGAAGAAAAAAGAAAGAAAGCCTCCAAGACTTTCTGTTTTTACCGATTCATAAGAAACACCCATATATGGTTGTTCATCAGCTGATAGAACATTATATTAATAACTAGAATGTAAACACACGATGGTGGAGATTTCTGTTGTTCACTTTCATGTGCCCAGTGCTCAGAAAGGCACAGAACTAGTAATTCACATTCACATACACCAACTGTTGACCAATTACACGCCACATAATCTTTTAAATGTTTTTCATTAACTAAATAATTTAATCCTAATCACAACCCTTTGGGGAAAACACTGTTACTGTTCCCATTTTACAGATGAGGAACCTAAGGCACAAGAAGGCTAAGTCACTTTACTAAAATCACACAGTCAGTAAGTGACTGTCAAAGTTGGCCATGACACCTCGCAACACAATGGGTGTCTCAGAAAAGTCAGCACTTTCTGCTGATGCTGATTTTCTAGGTTCCCTGAGGCTAAACACTCCATTACTCCCCATGACCATTTTGCACATCTGTAAAATGGTAGGAATAAAACACACCCATCTCACTAGGGTGCTGTACCGCCCCACTGATTATCAACTGGTAGCTCATTTTGCAAACATGAATCCCCCTTAACAGTTCATTATTCTTACATCCAGCATT
Source organism: Carlito syrichta (assembly GCF_000164805.1). Classification (NCBI taxonomy): domain Eukaryota; kingdom Metazoa; phylum Chordata; class Mammalia; order Primates; family Tarsiidae; genus Carlito; species Carlito syrichta. The sequence continues at coordinate 651,488 of NW_007249319.1, read as the reverse complement.
TAAAGACACTGTGACTGGCAAAGTATCTTCCTTAAAGTGCTCTTGTTAATCTTTAGCACAGTCAGCAGTTTCTTAAATTGCGTTTATGAAAACTCATTGTGAGAAAGGAAGCATTCCTTATTTCCGGATGGTCAAAAATTATTTATATAAAATACCAAATCAATATAATTTATCAGTGTTTCACCTAGTTCACAGGTTATAGAAAAAGTTAACTATGAGCTTTAATTAAAAGTATGTAATCTCATGACACTGAGAACAGTATATTATTAAAAACATGAAGAGATTTGTGAACCTTTTCATTATGGGAAATATTGTTATCACCCAGGAATGATTTAAAGTCGCCTCTTTTGAGAGAAAGTTGAAGTCTTGGTGTCTTATCTGAAAGTCACAAACTCCTCAATATCAAACTTGGCACAATAAGTTTCTTTCTCCCTCCCTTCTCTTATTCTACTTTCTTGAGATAGTTTTTTCCCAGATAAAACATCAATAATTATCCCTCATTTTTCTAAAAATATATATTCAGTAATATGTTCTTTTGTATAAAGAGATATGAAGCAATTATTATAGTAATAATTAACATAAGAAAGAAAACTAATCTTTCCTTCTTATAAGATGGTTGGTATACATTCATTTTCTTTTGTTGTATTTCTTTCACTTAGGTGTTTGCCTGAGGGAGGAAGTAAATTTTCTCCTTATTTCCAGGAAGGCTACTTTCACCTCCACCCATGATTTAGGTACAGAAATACATCTCCTTTGTTCTTTGCATTCTCCTTCCCCTGTGACCATCTGACTGGTACATTTATTTTTTTTTAGATTAGAAAATACAGCTTATTAAGTAAATTAGAAAAAGAGAGCATTTCACCTCCCCAAGACAGGGGAGGGAACCAAAGCTAAGAAACATGGCAGCATGGAAGAGTCACGTGAACACACCGGAATTTAGCAAAACAATGGCCTAACTGGTACATTTTGTAAACCTTAACATACGTTATCATGTAAACTGGATACGAGAAAAGTATGATTGCGGAGAGGGTGTATGGACCTCGCGGATCCTTGGGAATCCTGTTTACGTGTAGATTATCATATGGTTAATTGGGCCGGTGAGGGTGGGGGTATTCAGATGAGATTTTTTTTTAAGTAAAAACATTTTTTATTGATACGTAATAAATTTACATTTGAGGGGGTACATGTGATAATTTAATATGCACTGTAGAACTTGTAAAAATTGCCGGGCACGTTAGCGCCTCTGTAATCCCAGCGCTTTGGGAGACCCAGGCAAGAGGACTGCCTGAGCCCATGGGTTCGAGACCAGCCCAGGCAATTTGGTGAGACCTCATCTCTACAATAAATTTTTTTTTTTTTGAGGTGGAGTTTCACTCTGTCGCCCAGACTGGAATGCAGTGGTCGCTCCCGGCCACCGCAGTCTCAACCTGCTGGGCTCTGGCGATCCTTCCACCTCTGCCTTTCAAGTAGCTGGAACTATAGGCTCGTGCTACCACACCCGGCTAATTTTTTGATTTATTGTAGAGATGAGGTCGCACCAAATTGCCCAGGCGGGTCTCGAACCCACGGGCTCAGGCAATTCACTCACCTCAGCCTCCCAAGGTGCGGGATTACAGGCTGAGCCACGGATCCCGGCTACAATAAATTTAAAAATCAGCCGGTCGTGGTGGCGTGCCCCTGTGGTTCCAGCTACTTGGAAGACTGAGGAAGAAGGATCACCTGAGTCCAGCAGGTCGAGGCTGCATTGGCTGTAAGCGTGCCACTGCACTCCAGCCTAGGCAACGGAGTGAGATTCTGACTCAAAAAAAGAGAACTTGTAAAAATCAAATCAGTGTAATTGGGATTCCCATCACCTTAAATATTTGTCCTTTCTTTATGCTAGAAACATTTGATTATTCTCTTCCAGCTTTTTTTTTAATATACGACAGTTTATTGTAAACTATAGTCACCATACTGATCTATATAACACTAAGTCTTATTTCTTTTTCTCTTTTTTATTAATCAGGCATCGTCAAGTTTTTTAATTTTTTAATTTAAAATTTTTTTTATTTTAAAGATGTGGGGTACAATTCAGGGTTTGGTATACAAATGTTCATTATGTAGGTACCCTTGTTAATGAAGTGTGCCCCCCTGGCAGTTTCCCACTACTACCAATCCCTTTCTTGTAATATTATAATTGTTCAAGGTACGCTTATGAGTGAGAACATGTGATACCCAGTTCTTTGTTTCTGCGATAGATTACTCAGTATTATACACTCTAAGTCCATCCAAGTTGCTGCAAAGTTCATAATTTTGTCCTTCTTTATGGCCGAGTAATATTCCATCATGTATATGTACCACATTTTTTTTTTAATCCCATCCTCTTTCGATGGGCAGCACGATTGGTTCCATGTTTTTGCTATTATGAATAATGCTGCAGTAAACATGCATGTGCAGGTATCTTTTTCATAGAGTGATTTGAGTTCCTCCAGGTATATTCCCAGTAGGGGGATTGTGGGGTCATATGGAAGGTCAAATGAGATTTTATGTTTCTAATGGACTCAAGTGATGCCAGCACTGCTTTGAGTTGTAAGTCTCCAGAGGTTCTGCTACTCCATCACCTCATTTACTCAAGCATGGATAAAGGGAAAATGAATCACAGTGCTCCGAACATACACGTGAATTTTTGTTGCTATGTCTCTGTAACTGGCTAGGTCCTCAGTAAATGCTACATGATTTGCACGATGTAAGAACCAAAAATATTAATCTGAAGCAAAATGCACTACATAAAGGACCAAGTCAGTTTCAGATCCAATTCAACGTTTCTTATGGAATCAGCAAATTCCTGAGCTAGTAAATGAACTTTTTGTGTTCTCGTATTTTATTTTACAATTCCTATCTGTTGCAATGTCCACCACAGAGAAATTGGAAATGAACACTTGGTACTAATTAATACAACATGACCTGAAAGAAAATGGGCAGCAAGGGAATTTACTGATACAAGCATTCATTATAAAGATTTGATACCTAATTTCCATAATTTGCAGCAAACATCACTCCCTTCATGGAAGCCTGTCTGGTTTAGTGAGTCCGGGGAATCCCACAGTGCCTAGAGATTCTCAGGGTAGCAAGCCTGTGTGTGACTGGTGCCAGTTCTTTAACAGAGGCAGCAACTGCACGGTATGAATATATCAAATAGAAATACATTTAAAATATATTCCCATCAGCCAGGCTCACACATGTCATCCCAGCACTTGGGGAGGCTGAGGCGGGTGGATTGTTTGAGCTCAGAAGTTTGAGACTAGCCTGGGAAACATGGAGAAACTTTGTCTCTACAAAAATAGCCAGGTATGGTAGCATGTAGTCTGTAGTCGCAGCTACTAGGGATGTTGAGGTGGAAAGTTCTCCAGAGACCAGTTCAAGGCTGTTGTGAGCAAGAGCGTGGTGATCTTGCCACTGCTCTCTCGCCCGTGTGACAGAATGAGACCTTGACTCCCCCCCAAAAAATACACACACACACACACACACACACACACACACACACACATCATATTATAGCATCTGCACAAACATGAAAATTGAAAATGTCCACTCACTATAGCTTTAAAATGTCCCCTGTATTATAAAAGTTATTCTGTCTTTAGTTTGGTTTGAAGAATGAATTTGTTTAAAATGAGAGAAGCTGGAGTCAGTGAGTTAAAGATTTGGCACAACCCAAAAGAGGGGAAAAAATGGCAAAAGTGAATATGCTGAATAAACTTCATTTAAACTTGTGAATATGTTGTAGGGGAAAGAAGGGTTCCTATAACACAAAGACAGATTAGCAAGAGAAAAGCAGATACATTTAATGTAAGTTTTACATGACCCAGGAGGCTCCAGTTATGAAGACCCAAAGGAACAAGGAAACCTGTGTATTTTTTGTGCTTAGGTTTGACGAAGTGCGGACAGTTGTGCAGAAGTGTTATTAGACAAAGGGATGTGATGTGACAGTAATAAACTGAGGGGAACTTAGATCTTGTGTGTTCAGATTCTTTTCTGTTTCTTTACAGATAAGGATGTTCCTTTTCTTTGGGCATAGGGAGGTCACCTCTCAAATGAGGGATTTTTGACCTGCTTCAGGAGTGAAGGGAAGGAGAAAGGCAAAGAGTGATGTTCCTGCTTCTGCAGTTTTCTCAAATGCCAAGGTGCCATATTTTTGGACAGCATGTTCTGAACCCCATCCATATCAAATGTATAGACTGAAACAAAGGTGATAAACATGATAAGTATCAAAAGTTTATGTACTGATTACAGCTAAACAATGCCCTTTCTACTTCTGTTCCGAGGGACTGGGATTTTCTTGGTGATACGTCATCACCAGAATTGCAGTCCTAGCCCTGAAGTTCTTCTGTACAACTAGGCGAGGTTGCACAGTAATCACACTTCTGTTAACTTTCCGTATTTCAGCCAGCTCTAAAGTTCACATTTTAATTCAAGTTCACATCCTAGAGTCATAGCTGCTTCTGTGTTCCTAGTCATCCATTTCTTAAATTGTTTCCTCATCACTTCCCTGAATTCCATGTCTGTATTTCTTTTTTGATAATTAGAATAAATAAACTAAGTTGTTTTTCAATTCAGAAATTCCATGATTGCGGAAGCATATTATTTTTATTTTGCTTTTTTTTTTGCAAGGTGATAGAAAATAATCAAGTAAGACTAAGGAAAGAATGAGAGATGTGATACTTTCCACGAAAACAAAATATTTAAAAAATTAAAATTACAGAGAAGTATGTTAAAAAATAAGGATGAAAGAGTAATTTAATTTCCTCAGCAATATGGAAATCTACATATTTTACCATCCAGTTTAGCATTTCTAAGAAAAGAGAAAGATATAGAGCTATTTAAAAATGATTAACTACTCACAAAATGTTTCCACTTCCTCTTAAAGAATGCTTATTGTTTGAAGAGAATAAAATAATGCAACGTAGCATATACCTTGGGAAGTAAAGAGGTTATATTACCTACAGTCGTAAATTATTAGAGGATCATAATGTCCCTTTCAGTAAGGGGAAGCGGGGAAGAAAAACAGAAAGTATCCAAAGTAAAGTATTTGGGCTAATGTCCACCTAGAATCAGTGTAGCCTTGGAGTATATAAAGTTGGTATTTTTTATTATCTTCTTATATTTTTTGAAAATTCTTTTTGAGGATTAACAAGGACATAAAATTAAACGTCCTCTGAATTTTTGATCTAGTTTGGTGAAAAATAAACTAAAATCCCAGAAACAGACACCATTATTTTAAAGGGACCATTACCGCCGGGCTCGGTGGCTCAGCCTGTAATCCCGCGCCTTTGGGAGGCTGAGGTGAGTGGATTGCCTGAGTCCGCGGGTTCGAGACCCACCTGGGCGGCGAGACCTTATCTCTACAATAAATCAAAAAATCAGCCGGGCGTGGTAGCGCATGCCTGTAATTCCGGCTACTTGGAATGCTGAGGTGGAAGGATCGCCGGAGCCCAGCAGGTCGAGGCTGCAGTGGCCCGGAGAGTGAGACTCCAACTCAAAAAATAAAAATAAAAAATAAAAAAAATAAAGGGACCATTACCTTGAATGTAAATTGCAGTCAGCATTCAAAGAACGACACTGAAATCAATAGAAAATGTAAATACGACGTTACTACCTTTGGAAGCCAAGGCAGGAATTTGACTTTCTATCCTAGATTGATGAAAGACTGAATACTACTATATAACACACAAAGATAAATCCTACCAGATTTTTAAATATAAATTTCAAGGTAAGAGATGCAACTAGATTATGTTATCTAATTCTTAGCAAGTTTTAAAAATTTTTTTCTTAATTACTAGCCTTACCAAAGTGTTGACTGAGTCTTATTCCCTGGAGAGAAATGCTAGATTTTCTGCTTTCAAATTCAGTTACAAACACCATCATATTTTTGCCTGCTCCTTAAACATTTACCATTTTGGGCTAAAAGCACAAAGATAATTAAAAATTTATAAATTTACTTTATCTCTTCTGATATGCTTCTGATAGCTACTCTCTTTACTCTAGCACTTAATTAGAAAATCTTTAAGTTGGACAAAGATGTATTTATTTCTTCTGAGGGTTTTGAAACCCATCACTGTGTGAAAAATTGTGAGGCTTATCTTGAGAGTTTTCCTTAAAAATATGACCCCATGTCTCTTTGGGGATTTATTAGAAAATCGTAATAGAGGAAATACAGGCCATACAGAAAGAAAGGCAGAGTAGCAGCTTGTCTTGGTAGCCTAGCAGACACTTACCTGGTTTTCTCCTGGGAAGAGTTCCCTTCAATAAATGCTTTGTGAGAAATGTGTGTGTGTGTATGTGTATGTTTAAACTATGCATTTTAAGTACTTTTTTTTTAGATTCCATAGCTTTCAAAATATTATACCATAAAGAAAATATGACCTTTTAATACAATTTCCCTTAAGAAATCTGTGAGGGTCTGTGCCTCTGCTATCTGAATTGATTTGCCAAATTTTACTGCCAGAGAGTAAGTCTAACAGCCAAGGTTTCTAGTGTATCCAGAGTCAGGAAACTTGCCCTGTTGGAGTGAGGGAGCACGTGTTTACTCCAAGGCCAAGATAGGATTTTGATGCATAAATTAGAAATAGAATAAAGAATGAGACAGAAGCAAAAATGTTTACACATTTCTAATCCCCGATACTACTTCTCTGGTCTTGACAGAACATAGAGAATAAAATCTTGCTGTTAATACCTCAATTGGATTATGAAAAAGATGAAAATAATACTAATATTTACTGAGTGCACTTCACCTCTGTTAACTTATTTTAAGACAATTTAATTAACTGCCAGCTAATTGAAAAACACCTGCCTATTTCATGATTACCACTTAGGTTTTAGCCAACAACTGCAAATTTAATAAGAAACTGCCATAAAAATACATTTGGATATTGATGGAACATTAAAAGTGAATGGACTATTGCTTATTTCATTTTTCTTCTGTTACCCATTTAATTTTTGCTGGCTCTTTAATCAATTCACATTGATATTTAGGAAATACAGCATTTGGTATATAAGAACAAGAAATGTACTCTAATCTAAAACCATATACCAGTCTAAATAAAACTGAGCTGGATAGTTATATTATTAACTCTATCTCTAACTAGTTGCCGGCCATGAACAAGCCCTTAAATTTCTCTTTGCTTCAATTTCTGTCAACCAGATAGAAAATGGTCTTATTATATTGTTTTTAAGCTCCTTTTCAACTCCTTGAGAATCAAATAAAGTAATTCTCTATGTAGTTATTGTGGATTTTGACAGACTTTGGTTAGAATTCAGACTTTGACATTAATTAGCAACTAGCTTTATTTTTCTAAGCCTTAACTTTCTCATCTGTGAGGAGAGAAAAAGATAACTACATAAGCTACTATGATGAACAAATTAAATGAGACTTTTAGATAAATCATTTCACTCATTGCCTGGAGAGAGTAAGCATTTAATACATGCAATCTGCTAAAAGTGGTATTAATATTAATATTAGTACCAGTTTGGGTTTTAATATGGTTCCAGTCCCTATACAGAGGGATCCTTTAAATTTCATCACCCCAATAAAATGGCATCTTACCTCAGCTGCAAACCTGATCCTCAAAAGAATTCTTGCTATTCTATAGATGATATGTTTATAAGTCAAGAAGGTATAAATACATTAATAACATGTAACTGCAGAGTAGAACCAGATTCTGCATTAAAAACTACCATCCATGGGAGCCGAGCACAGTGGTTCTTGCCTGTAATCTCAGCACTTTGGGAGGCCAAGGTGGGAGGATTGCTTTGGCCTGGGAGTTCAAGATAAGCTTGGGTAACATAGTGAGACCTCATCTCTACCAAAAATCAGGAAATTAGCCAGCCCGATGGTGTGTGCCTGTATTCTCAGCTACTTGGGAGGCTGAGGCCCAAGTGTCATCTGAGCCCAGGAAGTAAAGACTGTGGTGAGTTATGATTGCATCACTGCACTCCAGCCTGGGTGACAGAGTGAGATCCTGACTCAAAAAACAAAGAAACAAACAAGCAACTACAACTAACATCAGTAAGAACCAATCGATACCATCCTATCATGTTATTTTATTGTCACTAAAGAAGTTTTAATATGAGCAGATGATAACCTTCTAATTTGAAAATTATACAATTTCTTTTTTTTTCTTTCTCTCTCTCTTTAATTCATTCTATTTTAAAGATGTGGGGTACAATTCAGGATTAGGTATACAAATGGTCATTGTACAGGTAAAGTTTGGGCCTCCCTTTTGTCCCCACTTTGCCTGGTTTGAGACCAGGTACCCTTATTAATGTTATGTACACCCCCTCCCACCCCTTTCAGTTTCCGCCTATTGCCAACCCCTTTCTTATAGTGTTATGGTAAATGTTCAGGGTTTGCTTATGAATGAGAACATGTGGTACTACTCTGTTCTTTGTTTCTGTGATAAATCACTATACTCTAAATCCATCCAAGTTGCTGCAAAGTCCATAATTTTGTTCTTTAAAAAAGTCATATAATTTCTTAAAATATAAATTTACATCTTTTATGAACTGTAAAACATTTGACATTTAAATGAGCAAAATTATTCTTATAAACTAGATATAAATGTACAATAGTATAGTCATAAACATGGAAAAATAGTTCCATTATTATTGTACTTTCCAAGTACATATTAGACATATTGATTATAACTCAGGTTATATTTTGCTTTGATGTAGGATTCTCACTCTTGTAGTTAGGTTTTTCACCTATGAGAACAGTTCATGACGTGTGATGTTCTACTTATTTTGACAGACTTTATTATTTCATCGCTCTCCAACTGAAATAAATTCCTGTGTGCCTTCATGGTTTTCCTTTCTTATTCCTCTTTCCTCATACTCCTTAAAAGCCAAAGGAGATCATACAGAGGATATAAGACAGCCAAACATTATCGTTCTCTCATTTAACATATTTGCAATAGTGTATTTGCCACTGTCTTTCTCTCATTCACTATCTTTGCAATAATGTCTTTGCTCTCTAAGTCTTGATCATGTATGAAAAGAGATATCTAGCAAAATAGTCAATATTGCAGTAAATAAATATTTCATTTAATCCCCAAACAGAGAACATAAAGACCTTCTTAGAATTATAGACTCTAAAAATAGAAATGGTCAATAGTGGTAATTTAATGTGTCTCTCTCTGATACACACAACATACCTATGTATGCCAGACCCAGAATCATTGTGGCTTCTGTGCTATTGTCCAAGACCACCGTATAGGTATCCCGGATGCCAAGTCATTCTTTTCTAGTGTTCCATAATGTTATCTAGAATGCACCACCAATAGAAAGGTGCTAGTTATACGTTACCCTTACAGGAAAAGATACTGTATATTAACTTCGTCTACACACCAACTTTATTAGTTTTCTATTGCTACATAAAAACTTACGCAAAAACCTAAGAATTTAAAACAATGAATACATATCATCTCACTGAATGTCTAAGGATCAGGAATGCAGGCTAGCTTAGGTAGGTCGTTCTGACAAGATTTTGCATGGGGTTGCAGTCAGTTTTCCCAACTGAAGGTTGGGAAATCATTTTTCAAGGTCACTCACATGACTATCGGCAGGAAATTTCATTGACTTATCATGTGGGCCTGATCACGCCTGATCACATTCAAGGTCAAAGCTGCAATGCCTTTTTTTATCTAATCTTAAGAGCTACCACCACTTCAGTCATATACTATCGGTCACATAGAACAGTTCTGGGATCATGTGAGAAGGGATGGCAGAAGGGTGTGGATATCAGAAGGTGGGGATCATTGTGCTCAGTCTTAAAGGCTGGTCATTACGTCAGGTTGTGTGGCATAATCTGTGGTGCTTCCGTTTGACTTCAGCAAAAAATTTCCTCCCCACATGGAAAGAAATGCGATTTAGATGGTTCAATGATTTGGTCATTTCATTTTTTATAATTTCCCTGGAAGTTTGGACTATACTGTCCAAAAATCAACATATTAACTTTAACTTCATACATGTAACAGATCATTCTTTTTTCCAAATAACCGAGTCATGTTACTTAAACAGCCAGTGTAGCGTTTTCTTATCTCTAAAATAAAAGTAAAATGAACAGCCTAGCTAAACTTCCAAGTAAACAATTCCACTCATACCCCTCATTATAAAAGTTAAGTAGAAAAACATACCTTTAGCCTCACATTCAACTCTAAGGATTTATGTCACTTTGACTCCTGCCAGACCTTAATAATTTTTGATAGTTAAAGTAGACCTGATCCCATGAGAGTAAAGTTCCCCAGGTTTACACAAGGATAAAGTCACCTTTGTAAACAATAGGAGTCTTCTCTCCCTATATAATTACTCATCAATAGTAAAGACATGTAGGAAAGTAGTTAATACTATGTAGATATGAAAAATTCAATTTATAAAAGAGATTGCTTAACTTGATTATATGAACCCACATGATGCCTTCTTAGGTAATTAAAAAATAAAATATTTAAACTCTTCCTGACTCACTATTATAGCATCAAAAACAAATAAGTGCTGCACCACATAGTTGTATAAGGAGCCATGGGAAAATTAATAGATTAACTCATAGAGTGGAACGATTAGCCAGAAAAGTGGCATGAATGTGTGTGTGTGTGTGTGTGTGTGTGTGTGTGTGTGTGTGTGTGAAAGAGAGAGAGAGAGAGGCATTTAAATCCTTAGCATACATCCTAGCCTAACTTTTCCTTTTATTTAAATAATGGTAGAAATACCATTGAGTTTTAAAGAGAAAATTAAATCAAAAAAGGCCATTTCCCAAGAAATTATATGGATTTGTATTATCTGATATATTCAGATAAATATCTTAATAAAGGCTTGGCTAAACACTGAGGCGCTTTCCTGCACCAACCAGTTCTCTGATCTCTGATATTTGGCTCATCTTTTACTAATTGCTAATCAGTACAACTCTTTAAATAGAAATTTCTTTTAGAAAATGCCTTACTTTCTTAATTTAGATAGGTACTTAACATCCTCAAGAAATGCTTCAGACCTTCAAAATTTAGAAAAAACAATGAAATAAAACAATTACTACAAAAGTGCTCTGGGAGTTAAACTATTACAGCAAAACTCTCTTAGCTTATTCCCGCATAGTAAGCGATGTATAGTAAGCTGCTTCATTTCCCGGCTCTGCTATTATTATCCTCATTCCTCAAGGGTAGACTTAAGTGTCTTACATTCTCAAATGAGGGAGAAAAAACCTAAGTCTCTATTCTGCTTCAAATAAGTAGAAATAATTATGAGGCTTCTTTGACCAGATATAATTTTTGCCTTGGAGAGCAAAGCAAAGCCCCTTGCAACAGCCATTATTAATGACACTGATATAATTACATTTGAAAAAAAAGGAAATCTGCCCAGAAAAATCAATTTTAAACCACCAAATGTTCCTTGGACTTTTCAGAGAGGTTCTAGGCCTAGTGTCCCCCATGACCTCCCCATTAAGAGATCGGTTGGCTATACTCCTAATGGTTGCCTTCAATTATTTAGAGGGGATTTCTGAGCTTTTGAATTTCATATTAAAATGGCCTGCAGAGCATTTCCTGATTGTCTTTCTTGCAGAACAGAAGGGTCACTCTGGGGAAAACAAAGTGATCTAGGTGGCTTTGCTCTAAAAAGGTAACACAGAGACCTCTCCGTCAGCGCCATTTGTTGTGCAAACATTAATTCTCATGAAATGAAGTAAACAGTGTCTGATTGCTTTCACTGAAACATTACGGAAGAAACTAATAGTCAAAAGAGTCATTGGAGTAGTTATCTGTAATCTAAGGCGAGCTTGGTTTGAGCATCTGCATTTATCATCTGCATTTATCACCTCTTTTTAACTTGCCACAGTCTACTTTTCTGAGCATAATTCTTCTCAACATTAGTCAACCAGTGTCCTATTATAATCATCCAATATTAATTAGTCTTCAGATGGGAGAGATACAGTGTTTTGTAATTCTGTCTTATCTATTCCTTTGACACCTTGAAGCTGACAAAATTTTCTGAAAGAAGATATAGCTGAAGGCAAAATTTGAAATGAAGACAAACTTTATAGAATGGTAGACTATATCACAGGCAAGCTTCAAGTTGAGACGAGGATATGAATTTGTGAAAGGGTCAAAACAAACGTAAGCCAGTCCTCTGTAATGGTCACCAAGTTGACCATATATATCTTTTAATTTTACCCTGGATCTACAAGGAACTAAAATGTGCTGAAAAGAAAAAAACAAACAACCCCATTATAAAATGGGCAAAAGATATGAACAGACACTTCACAAAAGAGGACATCCGAGCAGCCAACAAACACATGAAGAAATGTTCAACCTCATTAATCATCAGGGAGATGCAAATCAAAACCACACTGAGATACCACCTAACTCCAGTCAGAATGGCAATTATCAACAACTCAAAAAATAACAGCTGCTGGAGAGGGTGTGGCGAAAAGGGAACACTTCTACACTGTTGGTGGGAGTGTAAACTAGTGCAAACTCTGTGGAAAGCAGTGTGACGATTCCTAAAAGCTCTAAATATCAACCTCCCATATGACCCTGCAATCCCCCTACTGGGAATATACCCTGAAGAACTCAAATCACTCTATAAAAAAGATACCTGCACACGTATGTTTATCGCAGCATTGTTCACAATAGCAAGAACCTGGAAACAACCATGCTGCCCATCAAAAGAGGAGTGGATTAAAAAAATGTGGTACATATACACGATGGAATACTACACAGTCATAAAAAAGAACAAAATCATGAATTTCGCGGCAACCTGGATGGAACTAGAGTCGATAATACTGAGTGACCTCTCACAGAAACAAAGATCCAAGTATCACATGTTCTCACTCATATAATGGACCTTGAACATCCAATGTAATACTATAAGAAAATGACTGACGGTACTGGGAAACTATGGGGGGGGGGGATGGGATTAACAGTAGCAAATATCTGTCTGGGGATGGGGAAACACCTCTTATCAACAGGGTGCCTGAATGAAACGTAATTGTACACCTAACCCTTAACTGTACCCCACAAAACCATAATAAAAAATATTGATTAAAAAACACACAAAAAAACCAAAAAACAAAAAAAAAACCCCAAAAAACAAAATAAAAAATAAATAAATAAAACTCCTACTATTTTTGGACAGTCTGCAGACAAGAAGTATTTTTCTCAGCTTTATCAGAAGAACTTGTTAAGGAATTTATCTTTGAACTGAATGAAATGCGGGACTTGGAAAAAATTCAGTTAAGGCATTTATTTGAAGTAGAACACAAAATGGACATTTCGGATCACATCCATGTACCATGTCTGATTTCTATCCCTTTGACAAATTAAATGATCAGAAACAAAATATCTGTAACACATTAAGCGCCTGACAAAATTCTTCCAATGAACTGGAATTCAAGAATATGCCTGCATTCTGCTTTCAAAAACATTGGTTGAATTTGTTTGCTTATTTATTCAATCGTCTTTTTAAAAGCACTTAAATTTTTTTTTTTTTTTTGCTTGAGGAAAAATCAAATTTTCTAATTTTCGAGTTACATAGTTTGTTGTCAAAAAATAAATATGTTTCTCAATTTCACTTAACTGCCAGAAATGTTTGAACCATATCTTTTGCCCAAATATTGTAATCTGTGGAATACAGAATCTAAAATGCCCACTCCCTTTTATGAATACAAATGGACACTTCACCTGGTAGTAATATTTTGTTTCAATATAGAAAAAAGTAAAAATCCAAGACAGGAAAGGACAGAGGGAAGAAACCAAAATGTGTTAAGTATCCATTTGTACCAGATCCTGAGCTACGTATTTTTGAGACCTGTCTGTCAGCAGATCCAGAATTCTTTCCTTCACACCATGCTGTGCCCTGAAAATTAAATTCGAGACTCTTTTCTCTCTAAGGTTATAGTAGAATGTAGAGTTAAATTAATCACTGTTAAAAAAAACAAAAATCTATATGGATAAAACCTCAAATAATTAAAGAGATGAGACTTTTTTGTTTTGGGCTTAGGTGCTAACCCACGATGGAGAGGTATTTAATATTAACAGCAACGCCAAAACAAGATGATAAGAGGATTTCGGGCAAAGTGAACGCCAGTGTGAAAACCTGAGGCAAGGAACTTGAAGGACAAGACCATGTACTGAGGCTTGAAGATAGTAAGGAAGGAGGAAGAGAGGCTAAAACAGTGGGCAGAGGAAACTCAAGGACACCATTTCTTTCTTCCTTCCCACATTCAACAAGTATTCATTGCACATCCACGAGTGTATTGTTTTAGGGCTGCAGATTCACATTAATAATGATATTAAAATTTTTAAACAGTACTTTATTACATTTGGTTAAATATGCTTAAGGTATAAGTAACTCATTGAAAATTTCTGTCATGATGATAGAATATCTTTATGGCTTTCATCAATGCCATTTTAACTTTCAGTTATTTTTACCCAAGCCATCATTTAGGAAATGAATTAATTTTATACCTTCTATTCACTTATGTTCCTCTTTTAAATGCTCAGATCAAGATAGACATTTACAAATGTCTTTCTTTAAACTATTTATAACTGCCAAGCTCGGTGGCTCAGCCTGTATTCCCAGCACTTTGGGAGGATGAGGCGAGGGGATTGCCTGAGCCCGCGGGTTTGAGACCAGCAGGCAACTTGGCGAGACCTCATCTCTGCAATAAATAAAAAAAAATTAGCTGGATGTGGTAGCACATGACTGTAGTTCTGGCTACTTAGAAGGCTGAGTCGGAAGGATCACCAGAGCCCTGCAGGTCAAGGCTGTGATGGCCGTGAGCATGCCACTGTGCTCCCGCCTGGTGACAGAGTGAGACTCCAACTCAAAACATAAAAAATAAAATAAAATATCTGTAACCATAAAATAGTACATCTGATTTATACATTTTATTTCCCACAATATTTAGTTTAGAATTAATCCAAAGCAAAATGTAACATTATTTCAAATAGTCCAAAAAATGTATGTCCATGATCAAATATATTTCTTAAAACAATTGTAGTCCCCAAATGTCTTTCATAACAATTTTTATTTTAAACATATATGTCATTTGCTAAGTAAAGAAGATTTTGCAGCGACAAAAGAGAATTGCAAGTTACTGCAGACCTTTCTCCGACTGTGCTTGTCTCTCCATGCTGGGTGGTAAGTCCTCTTGGAGACATGTCTGATATATCTTTGCACCCTAGAGAGTAGCACTTTACCTAACATGGTATACTCATTCAATAAAAAGTAAGGAATAAGTGACTGTATAAGAAAATTATTATTTGCTACTTCTCAACTTCCGCTTTCTTTTCTCTTACATCTTCTAATTGAAAAGAAGTGCTGTGTCACATAGTCTTCATACAAAGTGACACTGGCTTCCAGAAATATGCCAGACTAGATATTTTGAAAGACTCTTCCTTTACAAAATAAGTAGGTATGGATAAGGTATACTCTTGGTGACAATTCTGTTTTTACAAAAGTTAACAGAGAATTTCAAGGACTTGCCTTTTCCTGTCAAGAAAAATCTAAGCTTGGAGGAGAAGCATAGCTGTCAGTCTGGTGCAGTGGGCTTTCTCTAGGAGCAGATTTCTAAGAGTTCTGAGAACATATTTTCGGGATCAGAGTCCTCGGCCACCAGCTGGGAAGGGAATTGATGCTGGGACTCCCGTGCTGAGCCAAGAGCTTGAGGAAATTGGAAATGGCATCATTTCAACAGCATCTCTCTGCTTCTTACAGACAGAGAAGTAAAGCCTCTCTAGAGAAAACTTTTCTCAAAATATAGAACTCAAAGACACCACTGATTATGATCAGGTAATGATGTCACAACCAAAGACCACCAAGTATAGGAAAAAACAAAACACAAGTGAATCAGTAGAAATAATCAGCCACAGATTTAGAATCTCAAGGACTGTGCACATTAAGGAATCATACATAGAAAAACTGTGTTTGGAATATTTAAAAAATAGCGCATGCACTCATGAAAGTGAGAAACAGACAAGAATAGGCAGATTGGGGGAAATGAAGCTTCTAAAATAAAAAATATATATGTATATAAAACTATTGCCAAAAAATTCAGTAATGTCATGTAGACATACTAATATTTATCAGGTATTACTAATAAAATGATACTGATAATTACTAATAAAAAGAGACATTTAGTAAACTTCAAGATGTTTCTGAAAATACTGCCCAAAATTCAGCACAAAGATACAAGTAAAAGGAAAATATGAAAGAGAAGTAAAGAGATGTGGAAGATAGAATAACAAAATCTAACAATACTGGGCTACATTTTAAGAGAGAGAAAACAGAAAGAAGAGCATATGATACTTCCATGAATAATGGCTCTGAATTTTCTAGAGGCAGTGAATCCTCAAAGTAATAGCCTATCCCAAAATAGGAAAACTAAGAGCTCATATCTAGAAACTTTATACCAGAACTGCATAGTATGGGAGATAGGAGATAGAGATAGAGGAAGATAATAATAGGATATAGAGAAAGGGAACAATTTTAAAATTAGTTAGACATATAGAAGAGATCTCTGACAAAAAAATGACAGAATCAAAGCAGACTTCATAGCACAACAGAAAGCAGATAATGGAAATAGAATAAGGAGCAAAGCATGAATAAATAAAAATAAAATAGTAAGCATGTACATAAATCTGAAAATATGTTACCTGTATAAAATAATAATGGTTTTAAGGAAAAAACTCAAATAGCAGATGAAAACAGTTGTGTAAGCCAAAGAAGAAGTTATAAAGGAAATTAGAGTATGTCTAACTAAATTATAATGAAACTCTAGTTCCATCCAGGTTGCTGTGAAATTCATGATTTTGTTCTTTTTTATGACTGCATAGTATTCCATTGTGCATATGTACCACATTTTTTTAATCCAGTCCTCTTTTGACGGACAGCATGGTTGGTTCCAGGTTCTTGCTATTGTGAACAATACTGTGATAAACATACGTGTGCAGGTATCTTTTTTATAGTGATTTGAGTTCTTCAGGGTATATTCCCAATAGGGGGATTGTGGGGTCATGCTGAGTGATCTCTCACAGAAACAAAGATCTGAGTATCACATGTTCTCACTCTTAAGTGGACCTTGAACATCTATCATAATACTATAAGAAAAGGATTAACAGTGGTGGGAAACTATGGGGGGGCAGGGAGGGGAAGGGAGGTGGGATTAACGGTAGTCAATATCTGTCTGGGGACAGGAGACACCCCTTATCAACAAGGGTGCCTGAACAATGCCTATTTGTATACCTAACCTTTAACTGTACCCCACAATTTTAAAATAAAAAATATTTTTAATAAAAAATAAAAATAAATTATAATGAAAATATTTCATAGCAAAGAATGCAACTTGCAGTACAAGCTGTTCATAAATGGATATGCATAACAAATGCTCATATTAGAAAATAAAAAGTCCAAAAATTAATGAAGTACATATCTCACTTAAGAATTTAGCAGAAGCAATAAAAGAGAATAAGCCCAGGGAAAGTAGAAGGAAGGAAATAATCAGCACAAAGCAAAGGTAGGAAAAATAGAAAAGAAAAATAAAATAAAACAAAAGCAAAAATTGAAAAAAAAACTAATCAATTATATAAACCTTTAGAGAAACTGCTCAAAATAAAAAAAACAAATAAGAATAATAATGGAAATATAGTAACAAATACTGTAATGATTGAAAATATGATGAATTTACCATTATCAAACATATACAAATTCATTTGAAACCTTACATGAGCTAGATAAAAATATTCATAAAAATATTATTTACTGCATACAACTAAAAATGAGATAGAAAACATGAACAGTTACATAACTACTACTTTCGACCAGTGTATAGAAATTGTTCTAAAATTAAGTGCTTTAGGCTTAGATATTTTTATGTCATTTTTTCCAAACCTTGAAGGGACACATCATTTCAAACATATGTAAGCAAATGGGAAAAAAAGAATATTTCTTGAAATGCATTCTATGAGGACAGAATAAACTCCTAGCTGAAACAGGACAGCAGGAGAAATAATAACTACAGGTAACTCTGACCCAGAAATACAGACACAAAATCATACATGTTACCCGGCTTACCCAGTAGAGTATAGAAAATAAAACAGACCAAAAAAAAAAAAAAGGCTAAGTTAGATTTATTTCAGGAATGCATGGAGCTTTTAACAGATAATTTACAAATGTAATTTGCCATATTCGCAGATTAAAGGGAAAAGCCCATATAATCATTTAATAGATACAGAAAAAAGATAAATGCTAGCTATTCTTCAGTGTTATTCTTAGATAACTAACAAAATGATGAGATAACTTCCTTAACATAATAAAGATCAAGCAAATAGTCTTCTTGGTGGGGAAATATTACACTAATTCTCCTAGAAAGAGGAACTACATAAAAATGCCCATTATCATTGTTTCTACTAAATATTACAGGATCTAGCCATTTAAATGAGATAAAAATAAAACAAAATAAAAGCATATGTGCTATAAAAATAAACCCCAAATTATTCTAAATGATATGACTCTATACATAAAAATTCTCTCCAAATCTACATACAAGTTTAAATAAGATTGCAGCAAAGTATCTCGCTATAAAAATCCAATTGTATTTCTACATACCAACAGTAAAAGAAAACACAATTTTCAAAGAAATTACATTTACAATAGCAACTTAATCTGTAAAATATTTGAGAATAAATCTAAAATAATTTTTCAATATATGCAAAATAATTATAAAATGTTATAAAAGACATTAAAAATGCTCAAATAAATAGAGTCCACATTCACAAATAAGAAGAGATTATCATAGCGAGGTCAGTTTTCCTTCACATGGTATGTAGTGCAATTCTAGGAAAAATTCCAGCAGGGACCATGAATAACCAAGATTCTTTTGTTAAAAATAAGTCAAAGTTACACGCCTTGGTAGATACAAAGAGTTACTCTAAAGTGTAGTTATTAAATCTGAGTGATACTGCTGCAGAATGAGACAGCTTGACAAACTTATCATAACAGAAACCAGCAACAGACCTACACCTATATGGACCTTATGTGAATCTCAGCGGTGACATTTTAGATCCTTAGGAAATTTATGACCTATTCACTACATGGTGCTGGGCAGTCTATAGTAAAGAAAAAAAATAAACTTATTCCTACCTCATATCATTTATAAAAATGAAGTCCAAATGTTCTAAGAAGAACTGGAAAGAACTTTATAATTTTTAGAAGGAAAATATGGAATAATCTCTTCTTACCTTGCAAGGAAAATTTTTCAGAAGTGACATACACGTTCTTACCTTAAAAGAAAAACTGATCATTTTAATCACATTCATTTTAAGAATGCTTCTTTCAAAGACCTATTAAGAGTATAAAAAGATAAGGCAAACTGGGAGAACTTATTTACCATGTATACAAATAGAAAAGGATTGTAATCAAAAATACATCAAGAAATTATATAAAATAATACAAAAAGAACAGCCAGCCAATAAAAATTCTATGTCAGACCTATAAGTCTGCCTGTGTAAGAGAAGATTCTCAACTTCACTGGTAGTAAGAAAACTGCCAATTAATATCACAATAACAAGTTATGCATACTAGATTGGCAACAAATTGAGAAATCGGATACTTACAAGAATTGGAGATGATATGGGACAATAGGAACTCTTACATATCTAGACTAGGTGTAAATTGATTAAATCAATTTGGAAAATATTTCATAAATTTTCATATTTTTTACTCAATGACCCAGGAATTTCACTGCTATATGTTTGTTCTAAAAAATCTATCACATGTGATCAAGACAATGTCCTAGAATGTGCAAGGAAGCATAGTTCAAATAGAAAAAAAATCCAAATTTTCATCAGGAAGATGGGTAAATAAATTGTAGGTTGTTAAAACATGATTAGTGTATATTAATAAAATGAATGAACAATAGGTATTGTCACAAAATGATAAGCCTTAGAAGTAATATAGTCCCAAAAAGTATATATATTATAATACTATTTGTAGAAAGCTCAGAGACATGCAAAACTAAACAGTGTATTATTTATATACCCATACAGATGTGATAATGCCTATTTTTGAAGTGAGAATTGATAAACACAACATTCAGAGTAGCAAATATCTCTGTGAAAGAGATCAGAGATTGGATGGGAAAGGAATGTACAGATAAATCCAAGTAAATGGCATTATTAATCCTTACCATATTAACGTACAATATTGCTCACGATCTCAGAATGTATATTAATTTAGTATAAGTTAAACTAAAATTTCCCAAAGTATATACTGTAGACGAGTCCCAGAAGATGTTTTACCACCATACGGCTGTATGGTCAAATCAATTTCGAAAATGTAGCGTATATTTTCATCTATGCTTTCTCACAAATCACATGGAGTAATTAAATGCTCAGAGAAAACCTGCAGCCAAGCGACATCACTTTACTTAACTGAGTGTTTTCCAAATGTATTTGACCTCAGTGCAACCAGATGAGAATTCTCCCTTTAAAAGAACTTGCTGGGAGGTGGGTCTCCTGCTCCCAGCCCTTCAAGATCACTCCCAGCATTCACCTGGAAGCCCACTTCTCCCCGAGGCCCAGGAACTAGAAACAGGCCTTTTGTGCCAAATACACAAGTCTTCTAAGGGGAAATCTCCTCTTGAGGCTCCCAAATACCTGGCCAAGACTTGCTCAGAATCGCCTCTCCACCTGAAACATTGTCTACTCGCCCCTCCTTTCTTACTTTTCTTGTAGTTGTGAGACCTGCAGTGTGGTCTGAAAGCTTCTTGCCTCTTCTCGATTCTACACCCCTTCAACTTGCCCAGGTGTGTTCCTCTCTCAATGTCATTTTGGAGTCCTGCTCTCCAGAAGACCCAAGCTTACACAACCATGAAACTTTTCCTTTTTCTCTAAACGACACATATTCCTTGGAAACAATATGCCATGGAAACTCTCCGGGAAATGTTGTTTTGAGCCAAACATTTCTGTAGTTGCCAAACTTTATTGCTGGCAAGTGAGGAAATTATAAAAACATAAATGTGTGTTTTAGCTCATTCATACTTTTATAGTAGGAAAATATTTTAAAAGTATACAAGTATCCTTTTTTCTCTGAATCTTTAGTTTCTTACTTTCAGAATGAAGATTGTGGTAAATTAATCCTCAGTGTCAAAGGAAATAATTCACTTTTTTTTTTTTTAACTGAGTAACGCTGCCATTCTGATTTGTGGTTTTATTTCATTAGAGTATGAATTTAAAGTAGGGCCTCTAAGAAAGAAAAAAAGAACTAAGTAAATATGCTTTGTTCTATTTTTATTAATTTGTAAATATTATGTAGTTTTGTATCTAAATCAAATTAAAGAAGTAATTATAGCATTTTTATTCAAACTAATGAAAAAATTAACAAAGTAGGTATATCTCATTGAGCATTACAAAATATTCTATGCATCACAAAAACACCTATAACCAGAAAAGTGTTTGACATGCTCATTCTTTGTCAATGTAAATAACATTTTAAATGATCTCATGAATGTGGCAATTATGAAAGAACATAGTTCCAACAAACTAATAAACCAAAGTGTTTCTAATTTTGAATTAAATAACCAAAGATGACTTCAAGTGAGTCAAATCACAAATGATTTTTCCAAGTTGAGCAATTAAAATGTAACACAATATAAGATCTCTTAGGCTAGCACTCATTCATTCGTTCATTTATTCAATTCTCTAAAATAGGCTATTAAACTCTTAGATGATAGATATGTGTGCTGGATATTGTAGATTTTGTTGAAACAAATCTCAACTCCTAAAACCTGCAAAAAATAACCTAAGTTAGAAATCATTTTCAAGTATTATCATGACCAGAATGTATTTAGCTTTAAAATTGTAATTTGATTTTTATTCACATTAGTTAAATAATTCTTTTGGATAAGTGTATTCAAATCAAGAAGACTGAATTCGTAACTTTAATGAGATAAAGTTTAAATGAGTCTCTTTATAAAGCATTCATATTGCATACTTTTAAAAAATGCATTTGTGTTAATGCTTTCAAAATGTCCTTTCTCGGTATTCTTGTAAGGGAGGCTGAGTTAACAACCTATTATTATGTACTCCTTACTGAGCTGTTAATAGCTTTACAGTCTTTCAAAGAATACACCTGCTGCTCATAAAAACATTTATGTTGCTACAAAATTTGGCTATGTTTTAATATCATGTATTTGCAGTGACCTTGTGGAATCCACACTGATCTGATATTTTAAGGAGAAATAAAAAAAAAAAAAACAAGAATAAAGAACATCTATCCATTTACTTGAGTATATCAACAGAAAGTTAGAAAATAAATTTGATTATGATACAGGCTCTAATATTTGAAAAGTTGTTTTTCTTTAATAGTTTTAACTTTCCTGGAAATTTTTTACTCTATTGAGTTTGTTTAGATTTTCATTCTTGAAATTTTGTCTGAATTTACATATGTTGAAAAAGACAGGTTTATATTCAGATACATGTATATTTAATTAGAAACCTATGACTTAAATACTATTAGAT
This sequence comes from Carlito syrichta, assembly GCF_000164805.1. Lineage (NCBI taxonomy): Eukaryota > Metazoa > Chordata > Mammalia > Primates > Tarsiidae > Carlito > Carlito syrichta. The sequence goes on along the minus strand of NW_007249319.1, from coordinate 628,950 downwards.
ATATCAACATTTTCATAGGCTATGGAAAAAAGTAAAGATTGAAATTAATTTAGACCTTTTTTAAAACTTTAAATCATAGAAAATCATAAGTCTATCATGAGAAAGTGTAAAATTTTAGCTGAGAAAGTATTCTTCAGTTCTTAATGGTTGACTGCAATATAAATTAATTGTTTTTGGCTAAGTTTCAGTTGGCAAAGGCAAACTGCTCCCAGAACCTGTGTTTGATCCTTCCGTTTCACACAAGGACATTTAAAGAAGGCAATCGATGCAATAATTATTTCCATATGTCCCTTGATTCTTGTGATTTTGTGGATAAAGCACAGCAGGTGGGTGGATGAAATCTTTCTGTCCTATCTAGTTAAGCCCAGATATGTACAGCCATTGCAACTTCTGTTATACACAACTCCTTGTTAAATTCCCTCCTATTTAGTGAATTGTGTGTCATAACATTTTTATGTTCACATGCTTAACAACTTTATATCTTAAAAAACCCACCATATAGACCTTCTGAAGACTTAATTCAACTGTTGGTTAGCATGCGAGTGAAGGCTTTTCATTGCTGTCCGACTTCAACATGGCAAATAGATAACAGTGTCTAGTAGTTCCTCTTATATAGAGTCCCTCATATTCCCGAAATATACAATATTCAAGGATTATTCTAACTCACTGTTTTTTACTTTTAAATCTCAGAATGGCTCCATTGTACCCATAAGGGCTACATTAACAACTAGTCTACTGGTCATGCCCACAGGTACGGCTAGCTGATTTGGGACCCAAGTAACCAGCTTTTCAAGAAGAATCGACCATCTGGAAATGTCTTGAGATGTTGGTGTTATTCCCACATATATGTCTCAGCTTCCCCCTTAATTACCTAAGGTGCCAGAACCCTGGGCATTTATCTGATCTATCCTACTAAATTTCTTGACTTGAAATTAAAAGATGAAAGTTTTGTGGTTTTCAGAGGTTAATTTGCTAAGTAACCAATGCAGTTTCATTCACAAACTCAAAGTATAATTTATAATTAAAATATTATGTCTTACTCTAAGTGGCAAATGTTTCCACCAACAACACATTTTTTTTTGAGTAGGAGTCTCACTCCATCACCCAGGCTAGAGTGCAGTGGAATGCTTACGGTCACCCCAGCATCAACATGCTGGGCTCTTGCTATCCTTCCGCCGCGGCCTTCCAAGTAGCCGGAACCACAGGTGCACACCGCCATGCCCATCTAATTTTTTATTTATTGTAGAGACGAGGTCTCACCAAATTGCCCGGGATAGTCTTGAACCACCAGGCTCAGGCAATCTGCTCACCTCAGCGTCCCAAAGTGCTGGAATTCCAGGCTGAGCCACCGAGCCTGGCCCAAACATCTATTTAATTACATTAACAACAGCAATTATAATTCTGTCTTGCATTTGAAGAGAAGGTTTTAGCTTAGAAATCGCTTCACTTGGAAGGCTGAGGCAGAAGGATCACCGGGACCCAGCGGGTCGAGGCTGCGGTGGCTGGGAGCGGCCACTGCATTCCAGTCTGGGCGACAGAGTGAGACTCCAACTCAAAAAAAAGAAAAAAGAAAAAAGAAATCGCTTCACAAGCATCGTTATGTAATCCATCCCAATATTGTGAGGGAGATGAACCAAGGTTGCATGCTCCTTTTTTTTAAGAACATCTTTGTAATAAGATGACATGCTTAAATTTTCCTGTCTTGTGAGCTACAGAAAGACAGCCCTGTTTCTCCAAATTCTAATCCAGTGCTTTAATTGTAAGGTCGCTTAGTTTGTCAGTAAATATAGAAGATCCTGTTGAAAATTAGAATTAGAAACCTCAGTTTAAAGCATTGAGAAGTTCATAGTCTTTTCATCTACAACAGAGATATCCTTCTAAACACAGTATGATGGAAAAACTGAAATGAAAGTGCACATAAAGGAAATTAGTTTAGTCCATTCTTTATAGTTTGTATTTTTAGATGACTGTAGATAAGTAATTGTGATAAAAGCAATAACAGTTTCATTCTTCCTAACGAGCCCCTTTGCATACACGGTGAACAGAAAGGTGAATGTCTTGAGCCCACTAGTGGTATTCAATGAAGACTCAAAATCCTGTAAAATAGTAATAAAATATAATCTGTTTGTCCTACATATACATTTTAGACCAAGTACTTTGGATTTCAGAAGCTCTTATACTATGATTAGAAGTGTGGCTTATTTCTGTATATAGAGTCATATCAACTATTTTCTTTACATCTGTGTTTCTCAATATGTTAATAAAACAGAATATCATTGTAATATATTTAATATGTAAAGCTCTTTTTGCTGTTTAGCTGATGGCAATACTTGATGACGGAAGCTGTGTGGTGTAGTAAATAGCAACAGAGATCTAGAGCTAAACTTTGAGTTTAAATCCAAGCTCTTCCACTAATTTATTGAGTGACCTTGGACAACTTATTTGACCTCTCTGTTCTTCTGTCTTGTCACCTATAAGATATATTTCATAGAGTAACTTTGAGGATTTTCTGGATTTTGAGAGAACTTAGTACCTACGGCATAGTAAACAATATGAAAGGATTAATATTAAACACAATTTTAAAACAACATTATGTTCTGTTTATACTTTCAATTGATTTGTTTTGACTAATTTAACCTGTCATTTCAGGCTAAGAAGTCGTAAATCCTTCCAAAGAACGAGAAAAATTGATTACGTTTTGTGTGATATGCCAAAATCCTATCAGTCTGGTGACAAAGAATAGGATCAATGAACTAATCCATATTAGAAGTGGGGACTATGAAATATTTATATTAATGTTTCATCTAGTCGGGCTTGGTGGCTCAGCCTGTAATCCCGCGCCTTGGGAGGCTGAGGTGAGTGGATTGCCTGAGCCCGCGGGTTCAAGACCCGCCTGGGCAGCGAGACCTCATCTCTACAATAAATCAAAAAATAAACGGGCTGTGGTAGTGCACGCCTGTAATTTCGGCTACTTGGAAGGCTGAGGCGGAAGGATCGCCGGAGCCCAGCAGGTCGAGGCTGCGGTGGCCGGGAGCGGCCACTGCACTCCAGTCTGGGCGACAGAGTGAGACTCCAACTCAAAACAAACAAAATAAAGGTCTCATCTACTTGTTCCCATTATCTATTACTGCATAACAAAATACCCTTCTTTCTGCTCTCTCGCTCTTCCCCTGTCCTTCCAATCATCCTGCCTCAACATCTCTCTCTCTCCAAGGCTATTCCTGCACATGACTATCTTGGACTTTCACATAGCGTGGCCATTTCAGGCTAGTCATACTTCTTAGGTCGCAATGCAGAATTCCAAAACAAAAGTGAAAACTCCCAGTTTTCCTTGGGGTTGGGTCAGGAACTGGCCCCTCATCACTCTACCCTACTTTATTAGTCAAATCATTCCCAGTCTAGACCAGATTCAAAGGGAAGGAGCACAGACCTGACTTTTCAGTGAGAGGGGTGTAACAGACTTTTCAACCATCTTTATTTTACTCTTCTACTTGATTTTAGGCCTTCCTAATATTATGTTATTTACTTTGTTTCTCTATGGGGTTAATTTAAAAATAAATATTTTTAGTACTGGGTCAAAGCAAATGGACTAGTTTTGATTATGCAAGGCATTCTATAAATTCAAAGACTAAATAACTGTATCTGGAAATATTGTAGGGTAAAAATAATTAATTCACGAAAGCTAATGAAATGGGGAAAGAAAATAAATGATTAAAAGAAAACTTCCACAGTGGAGTTGTTTTCCTTTCTTTGAATCTAGGCTGTACATTGGGTTGTGCAATGTATTTATGACAAACAAAATATAATTATACAGATTAAAATATCCAAATTTGAAAATAAAGAGATTTCTGCATGTCCAAGGAAAAAGCAGCTATTACTATCACCCATCCCCATATACATACCTCATAAGTATTTTAAATGGACAATATTGTGTCCTCTGCAGAATATGGACCTTTTTACTAGACTGGAGTTGTCTTGTGCCCTAAATTTTACTTATTGCTTCATAGTAGGCAATTTTATTTCTTTCCAATTTGATTTCAAAGCCAGTTTATGTATATAAGTAAATAAATATATTCACTGATAATAATCCAGATTAAAATAATGTTTCTGAAAAAATGACCTTGAATTTCTCTGCTTGCATTTAAAACTATCTGTAGTAACTTGCTTATTTAAATTGTTTGATTTTAAATACTTAATTGGAAATTGAAAAACCTTTTGGGTGGGGAAGTGTGGTCTGCAGGAAGCTGTTAATTATTGTAATCTATTTGTTAGCATTATATTATATTTATATGGTCTCAGTGATGAGATATTCAGTTTCTAGTTACAGTATTTTGATAATCCTATATTTAATTTATTTTATTATAAATTTTGTGTCTTTCATCTGATGCACATTTAATGTCCTCTAAGGACATTCAAAATCAGTGACTGAATTAGATCATTATCTGAAAATATTGGGTTATTTAGAACATAATAGAACACTTTTCAAGTCAAGACCATATCACTTACAACAAAAGATTTAAAATCTCCTTTGGAAAACAGAAATAGGGTGCCACAAAACATGAATTATGCTTTGAATTATGCTTGAAACATAAATATACACAGGTATCTTTATATTAATTTTGAGCAAAGCAAATGTTATCTATCATCAGATCACCATTAAGATTCATAAACATATATAACCAGTTATTATACAAAAATATATTAAAATAGTAAAGATAAAAATGAAAAGTCTTCAGAAACTGTTTTTTCCCCTGGACTAAAGAAGGTTTAGGAATTCTCATGCTTGTATATTTAAATGAATTATTTTGCTTTTCAATGCAAGAAACAGTTCTTATATCACTATATTGTGTAGTTGATTTGAACAAAAGTAATGCTTTGCCTATATTTCACAAGTTATACTGTTTTTCAGTGTAGCCTTTTTTTTTTTGAGTTGGAGTCTCACTCTTTCACCCAGGCTGGAGTGCAATGGCACGCTCACAGCCACCCCAAGGTGGACCTGCTGGGCTCAGGCGATCCTTGAGCCTCATACCTCAGCCTTCCAAGTAGCGGGAACTACAGATGTGCACTACCACACCTGGTTAATTTTTTAATTTTTTGTTTGTTTGTTTATTGTAGAGACAAGGTCTTGCCAAGTTGCCCATGCTGGTCTCAACCCCACAGGCTCAGGCAATCCTCTTACCTCAGCCTCCCAAAGTGCTGGGATTACAAACTGAGTCACTGAGCCCGGCCTCAGTGGATACTTTTCTATCAAATATTTTCTTATAGTCTTCTGGCATTCCCACTCTAGTAGAATTCTACCCATTTTATCTTTTTAACTTTAATTTGTTGAAAAACCTAGTAATCAAGTGACCAGGCCACCTGCATTTACTCTCTGGTAATTTCATTTTCAAGGCTTTTTTTTTTCTCTCTGCTATCTTCTATTTCTCTTACATATTCTACAATCCAATTAGCACTATTGCAAAAATTTTAACTGCTTTATATTTTTAAATAAATTTTATTGTGTGTAATTAAGGTATGCAACATGGTGGTATGGGATACATATAGATATTAATAGTTATTTTTTAAAAGGTTACTACTGTGAAACAAATTAAAATATCAATTATCTAGATTTTTCTTTTTTAAAAAAAATGTTAATTCCTCCACCTTTTTTGATTTTTAGTTCACATACCACAATTAGATATAATTAACCCACGAACCATGCATGTGTTGTTTTTCTAGTCTTGGGCCACTCCAGTTCTGTGATGTTGTTGTTAATAATTTAACTTTGAAAATGTTCTGTTTGACATTTGGAATAGCATTTATATTTGAAGAAATCAACATATGTGCATTAATGTTTCCAAAGATATCTAGTGTTTTCTCCTCTCAGTGCCGTTTGTTGCTAACTTATGCTAATTTTTAAAATAAAAGTTATTTTAATCTAGCATTTGTGTAACTTTTTTATTACTTGACCCAAACTACTGACATCAGTAGAAATTATACATTTGGCCAGGCTAGATGGCTCAGCCTGTAATCCCAGCGCTTTGGGAGGCCAAGGCGAGTGGATTACCTGAGCCCACGGGTTCGAGACCCGCACGGGCAAATTGGTGAAACCTCGTCTCTACAATAAATCAAAAATTAACTGAGCGTGGTGGCGCGTGCCTGTAGTTTCAGCTACTTGGAAGGCTGAGGTGGAAGGATCACTGGAGCCCAGCAGGTCGAGGCTGTGGTGGCCAGGAGCCTGCCACTGCACACCAGTCTGGGTGACAAAGTGAGACACCAACTCAAAAAAACAAAAAAAAGAAATTTATAAATTCTTCTAAAAATACTTAGTTTAAACTAAATATAATCCTCAAGTATTCTTATAATGAATATGATTTTTCATTTTCCCACAAACAATTTTATCTATCCTCAATATTCCAATAAATACGCATCCTTTAAATATTTCGTTCTTTGCTATTTGCTTGTATTTTTTTTCTGTATATTATTATTCTTATAGCCACATTTACACATGAGTTTAAAATTCTGGTATATTATCTAAAACTTTAAGCTTGAATGACAAATTTAAAATGTTGTCTGTGATATACCTTTAAGAAATGTCATTAAGAAATTTTGTAAAGAAAGCACTTTTTCAGGGACAATTATCATACTTTAAACATTTCATTTTTAATTGAACACCATTATAAATATTTAAAGAGTGGTAAAACACAGAAGAAAAATCCTTACTCCACCTATACACAAGTAGGTTACGTGAAGACAGATGGCAAAGTTAAAACTCAACAAATATTAAGAAGACATATTAAAAGCTATTTCGGCACAAATATCAGCATACTGTTTTGTAAAATATTTTTTGGCAAATAAAAGCTCTTGGATGCTTCCCACAATGTTCCTTAAAAACAGAAAAACTATACTGACATAATATTATAGGCCAGTAAAAGCAATTTTTCTCATCTCTCATATGAATTGTCATTAATTCATGCAAACATCTTTTAAATTGCTATAGCAATATTTAAGAACTTAAGAAATAAACTTATAGAGCAATTAATTAATTTTTTATTCATGACATATTTGGGTAATATTTCATGAGAACCTCCAATATGCTAGGGGAACACAAAGGATTAATAAGCACTGGGAATATGAAGGTTAACAGGCAAACAAAGCACACACAAAATTTTTTGTTTGTTGAGTTGGAATCTCACTCTGTCACTCAGACAGGGAGTGCAGTGGCCGCTCCCGGCCACCACCTCAGCCTCGACCTGCTGGGTTCTGGCAATCCTTCCGCCTCAGCCTTCCAAGTAGCTGGAACTACAGACACGCGCTACCACGCCCAGCTCATTTTTGATTTGTTGTAGAGATGAGGTCTCGCCAAGTTGCCCAGGCAGGTCTCGAACCCGCGGGCTCAGGCAATCCACTCACCTCGGCCTCCCAAAGTGCTGGGATTACCGGCTGAGCCACCGAGCCCGGCCAAAATTTTTAAAAGACCTCTCACAGCGTCTACAGGATTGCCTTAAGGTACAGCCCTATCATTGCGCTGGGTTAAATGCACCATCTATTGACAATTGCTCTAAAATAAAGAAATAATACTATATTATACATCTACTAGAGGCTGTAAAAGGGTTTTGCATATTATTTTGCTTTTCTTACAACAAGCCTGACCCTTTGACACAGGTATAATCTTCCTAATTTTCATAGATCAACTGACTATAGGTAGTGCTCTCTTGGTCTTATTTTAGCAGTGATATTTCCCAAAGGTCATCCTATAATAATTAGGCCATTTCTCTGAACAGTACATTTAACTACTCTTTCAAGCAGTTAATTATCTACATATCAGTTACCTACTTTATGAGTTTCAATGATATTTAATTTCAGATCAATATTTCTCTGTCACCAGGTGTACTTCTGCGCCGTCCCCCTACTATTGCTCAACATTTAAGTTCAGGAATGCATTTAATTTTCATTTTAGGTGAAATAAGGTACACATTGAAAGGAATGTATGAAAAAAGTCATGAATGCATTTCAGAGTGATTTAAGGTTATGTCCTGTTTTGAATAACTGGGGATAATCAAGAGTTGATTGTAGTAAATTATAGTAGTGAAACACTTAATGATACTTCTCCATAAGTGCAGTCAGAAAGTAGCTGTGTACTTGGAATAACTACTTCCACATGTTTTGTAATTTTTCCATAGCAGTGGCTAATTTTTACCTAAGAAAAACATTTCCGAGCACACTACCCACGCGCTTAGACCATCCTACCAACAAAATTCTTAACCCTTTCTCGTCCCAAATTAGAAACTCACTCTTGTGCATTTTACTGAATGCAAGAAAAGAAAGCAACTGTCTTGGTTGCCAGCAACATAACCCAACTGTGACTACTATTTAAGGTTGTCAAAATGCACAATCCAAGACTGGGTGAAGCATCCAAGGCTCAGAAAGTCAGAACTGGGCAAGCTAAGATGATTCAATTTCAATGCAGTATTTCTCTCTATAGCTCCTCATTATGAATTCAGTCACCTGATAAAAGAAATCTATATCATTTTAGCTTGCTCTTTTCTCTGGGACAATTGGCCAAGCTCGTCTCCTCCTGTTTGTGGGATGTAGAGCTGGTCATAGAAGAATCAGTGTAAACTGGAAGCTGTCTTGGCGTGTGCCCAGAGCAAGTAGGTTTGGTAGTTGATGTGTGGTTGGAGCTTTACCAGATACACCTTATGTTAAATGGTTTAGGTGTTCCTTTGTGGATGTCAGTCAAGAGACAAACACTAGCTTTGCATGCAGCAGTCCTTTGTTTTGTCTGTTTTATTTTTTGAGGAAACTATAGACTACACTTTTTTTTAGGAAATTGCAGCCCACTTGGGGATATATACTGACACACATTGAAATAACTAGAGAAGGGACCAGATGGTATAAAATTAAGTGCTATATACTGGTTAGAATAAAAGAACATAGAGATTATTTTATTTAGTGTGTCTAAATTTTTTTTACTGTAATGGCTTTATAATATTATATTGCCAGTCTTTGGACAATTTTAATCTGTCTAAATGTAAGGTAAAATTGAAAAATATACAGTTACACTGGAAGATTATAAAACATTTTACGGACACTAGTGTAGAATTTTCTATAGGTTTTGGCTCCCTCAATTAATATAGTGGATTGTTCCTAAAATTCTGAAATTTCACTAATTATTTTCAAATATTTACTATTTACAAAGCATTCACGTACATACACATTACACACACACACACACACACATCAGAGACAGTCTCTCTCTGTCTCTGAGGCTGGAGTAGAGTGGCACAGTCATAGCTTACTGCAACCTCTAATTCCCCAGGCTCAAGTGGTCCTCCCACCTCAGCCTCGTAATAGTAAGGACTACAGGCATGCACCACCACACATAGCTAAATGGTTTTTTTGTTTTGGTTTTTGTTTTAGGATGAGGTCTTCCTATATTGCCTAGAGTCTTAAATTCCTGGGCTCAAGCAAACTCCCACCTCAACCTCCTAAAGTACTAGGATCAATAGGCATGAACCATCATGTACAACCTCATTCACACATATTGATCATACATTAGGACAAACAAAATGGAACAAATTTCCAGTAGCAAAATAATTATTTGCAGATTATTGACAAAATCAGATAATTTTAAGAAAAGAAACTCCCCACCCCATCCCCCAAATCTATTCATTTGAAAATTTTAAATGTCATATTAAATAATACATACTAAAGCATAATAAACTTAAACTGTAAACTAGTTAAAGATGAAAGACATTAAGATATATATAAAACTGAGGAATATGACCAATGCAGAAAAGCAAATAAATAAAAAGAATAAGAAAGCATAAAATAAAATTAATGAAATATAATCAAGCATATTTTATATTTAAAAAATCAAAAGCCAGTGTTTTTAAAAGACTAATCAAATAAAGAGGAGGAAATGTTATTTATGTATGGAAAATATTTTTAATTATAGGACAAGGCTAGATGTACATTTATATTAATAAATATAAAACAAATGTAATGATTTTTTGGTAATTGCCAAAACTGAATAAGAAAAAAGATCTGAATATAGGATAAAATAACTTTAAAAGATAATCAAATATCTACCATCAAACTGATCCATTTCAATTAAGTTTTCAAGAAGCAGATAATTATTGTTATATTAATTATTCCAAAACATTAAAAAAATTGTGTTTCACAATACATTCTCTAAATACAGCAGTGCCCAAATACAGTAGGCAGAGATTGAAAATAGAAAAGAAAAAAAAAAAAGAAAACTCTAGGCCAGGTCCATTTATGAACATAGGCTTAAAAATTTTAGCTGAAATATAAAACTGAATTCAAAATTGCAATAAAATTACAATAATATATTTTGAACAAGTATTAACAGCAAGTGTTTATCTTAGGAATGCAACATAGTTCTGCATAAGTATTTACTACCTTAAAATGAAAAACATGCAATTAACTTGGTAACAGATATGTTGGTCTGTAATATCCAGAATGTATTTCACATTTTAAAAACAAAATACAGGGCCAAGCGCTGTACTTTTTCTACTACTAATTCTAGTACTTTGGAAGGCCAAGGTGAGAGGATTATCTGAGCCCGCGGATTCAAGACCAGCCTGGGCAACTTTGGTGAGACCTCTTCTCTATAATAAATCATAAAAATTCGTCGGGCATGGTGGCATGTGTCTGTAGTTCCAGCTACTTGGAAGGCTGAGGCAGAAGGATTGCCTAAGCCCAACAGGTCAGGGTTGCAATGGCCGTGAGCATACCACTGTACTGCAGCCAGCCTGGGCGACAAGAGTGAGACTCCAACTCAAAACAAAAAAGAAAAAAAAACAGATACTTACAGCTCACTGCTCTTAGTTCATGGTGGTTGAATAATCGTTGTGAAGGTATATAAAATCAAAATGCAAACAAACAACTACAGTAGGAAAAAAAAGTTCTCAACTGGACGTCTACCAAAAACCGAAGTCAGACATAATTATATTTACCAGTGACACAATTAGAAGCTGTTCTATTAAAGAAAAATCAAATGAAGTTCCTGCGTTTACTGCTACTCTGCAGTATTCTGCCAGAGATATTAGTATTGCGAAAGACAAGAAAAATAAATGAGACTTTCTTTTTCATAACCACAGTAAAATGTTATAGATATAGTTGTATAGGTCTTGCATACTTTTTTGGTCACATTCTTAGGTATTATAAAGTTTCTGTTGCTATGGTAAATGGAATACTTAAAATATAATTTTAACTAGTCATTACCAATGTACTGATAGTTGTATGTTGGCTACCTAACATCTCTTGATTAGTTCCAATTTTTTCAAGTTAATTTTCTCAGAATGTCTAAGTAAACAATCCTAATCAGCAGAGATAAAATAATGGTTTATTACAGTTCAGTACTTAGAAAAAACATTTTCTTCTCTTTTTAATATCAGAGTCTCACTCTGTTGCCAAGGCTGGAGTGCACTGGCATTCTTGTGACTACCACTGACTCAACCTGAGGGCTCAGGCAATCTTCCTGCCTCAGCCTACTGAGTAGCTGGGACTACAGGCGTGTGCCACTGAGCGCAGCTAGTTTTTGTAATTATTGTAAAAACAATGGCTTGCCAAGTTGCCCAGACTTGTCTTGAACCCCTGGACTCAGGCAATCCTCTTGCATCTGCCTCCCAAAGTGCTGGGATTACAGGCATGAACCACTGCCTCAGGCTAGAAGAGACATTTTCTACATTTTCATTAAAGAGACTTTTTCATTTTCTTTAAATGTCTTAAATTTTAAAAAAAAACTATTGTTTTTAAATTTAAGCAAGGTAATTAAGTTATGCTTTGGCAAGAACTTTCTCTATGGTTTATGATTTGGCTAGGGTAGAATAAGATTCTCCCCCAAAAGCCAAATAAAAGTAAATGAACTATTAGATAGAATTACTCAAGGAAACTGATATAAGAAAGGAAATAGATGAATTTTCAGGACTGTAAGTTTTTTTTAATGATTATACCTATGTTATAGATTGATACAATTTCAGTTCCTGGGTTTGCACAAGTCATTCTGGTCCTCTATTTTGTAAATCTTGAACTGGAGTGCACTCAGGTTGATGACTCTTCAGGGATTGAGTCATTCTAATTAAATACGAAAAGAGACTAAAGAACCAACCAGAATGTCTGTGTACGAGGGGGACCAAAAAATATCGGAATTATTTTTTGGAGGACAGGCCCCTGGCAGTGCAGGCTTCTCCCACTAGGTAAGCGTTCTAGGAACGCATCGACATCATGTACTCGCTAATGTTGTTTGGAGAGGCTGTGTTCGGATTAAGTGAGATGCTTTTTGGTTTGGTTTGGTTTGGTTTTGGGGGTTTTTTTGAGTCGGAGTCTCACTCGGTCGCCCAGACCGGAGCGCAGTGGCTGCTCCCGTCCACCGCAGCCTCCACCCACGGG